>NC_057795.1:524661973-524688091 GCF_018294505.1 Triticum aestivum | reverse complement strand
GCAGTCAGGGGGGCGAATCATTTTTTTTGCCCGGACGCACTTCCTTGCGTGCGAAGGTGTAGCTGGTGGGTCCCAGCAGTCGGGGGGCGAATCGTTTTTTTCGGACGCACTTCCTTGCGTGCGAAGATGTAGCTGGTTGGTCCCAGTAGTCAGGGGGGCGAATCGGTTTTTTTTCGGACGCACTTTCTTGCGTGCGAAGATGTAGCTCGTGGGTCCCAGCAGTCAGGGGGCGAATCATTTTTTTCGCGAAATACGGTGGCCCGTCTGGTGGGTCCCCGCTGTCAGGTGGAGGAATAATTATTTTGCGTGTAATAAGGAGGCACTTCCTTGCGGCTGCCGTGGACCCAGCTGTCAGCCTCTCCACGTACAGTCCACGTCCGATGGAAGTCGTTCCTTGACCATGTTGACCACACCGCGCCGAGAGCACCATGGCAGTGGATGACGGCGAGGCCTAGGAAGGGGACGATGCGGAGTCAGGGAAGACGCGGCAGTGGATGCACACGCGGAGAGGAGTACGAGGGTTCACTGGTTCAGTTGCGCTGCCGTCGCCGCATAATAACAGGGGGTGTGGGTCAGTGGGTGAGTGGAGGGATGGCCTGGCCAGCGGTGGGAGTAGTAGGGGGCGGTGAGGCCTCCGCGGCAGCACAGCCGGCCACGGGAGGCAGGAGCAGGCGGCATGACCGGCGCTGCTTTGGGCGGCTGGAGCAAGAAGAACAGAGGTTGAAGAAGCACGACGGCCGTTGGATGGACATCGTACGGTCACTGGAGCTAGAATCGTTTATATTGCTAAGTTGACAAAGCCCTTGGTACGTCAACTTAGTAGGCCCACAGGTCAGCTTCCGAAACGGTGCAGCCCAGATGTCAGGGGGATGAATCATTTTTTGGGCGGGTGAAGCTAGAATATCCGAGATTGAAGAAGAAGCACGGCATCCGTTGGATGGACATCCAACGGCCACTGCTGCTAGAACCGTGTGTTGACTATAAGTTGACAAAGCCTTGCATACCCGTCAACTCTGTTTTTTAGGTGACGCGTCAACTTAGTAAGGCCAGAAGTGTGTGGCAGAGAACTTATAGCCCATTTGAGATTTGTAAGAATGTGTAGCCCATTTTTGAATTCTAATGGAATTTACTACAGCCTATTTACAGTTTGTTAAAAGTACAGCCCAATTCAACCAACCGTTCAAAACAGAATTCAATAAAATTTCCCACATTTTGATGGGATCCGAATATTTTTATCCTGAAATTTTAGTCAGATTAAATACAATTTCAATATAAATTTATATTGTGTAAAAATCCAACAAAACATTCTGCTCGCAACAATTAATGAAATTAAAACTTTATTCCAAATATAATATTTTATAAAGTAATCATTGTTTGGTGCATTTTTTTATAGTTACTACCCAATTTTTATAATTACATCCCATTTATTATTTCTTAAAGCCCATTTTCTTGTTAAGCCTAATGCATCCCTCCTAGGAAAGATTTGCAGCCCAGCGGGGCGGAGAATAACTTGACCTTGCCTGGGTATTCCTAAAAAAAGTATAGCTGGGCTAGCCATTTTCAGCTTGAAAAAAATTAATATCTGGGCTGGATATCTGGCCTGGGCTAGACGGGCCACAGCCCGCCCAGTTAATACCTGCAGCGATGTTTTCGTTGTTGTTCAGAGGAGAAAAATTAATATCTGGGGTAAACATCGAAAAACTCTGCAGTGCTTACACCTCAAAAACACAAATATTGCTCGAGCTGCTTGGTAACAGCTGTCGGCTGCTTCTTGTGCAATTCTATCGTTTATTGACTACTCCCTCCTTTCTGGTTTATAATGCTCAATTCAAAAATCTCACCAATCAAGGTAGATGGCGAGTGGTGGAATACTTTTTCTAGTTTTGCAAAAGCACCTAATTAATGCTCTTGTTATCCTCAAAAAATTATGTTTATCAATGCATTAATTGCAATGCATGCATGCATAAAGTACATGCATTGGTCAATTTTCTCTTAATACTTGCATGCAATGATTTAATGCACCTTGGAATCTGAACATGTGATGGAAAACAACCAAATTGAGCCTTATAAAATGGAAAAACTAAAATTTTGAGATAAGCCCTATAAACCAGAAAGGAGGGAGTACATAGGTAGACAATGGTGTGGGACCGTGATGTCAGGAAACCAGGAGGAAGCAAAATAAATTATAGTTATATATATATATAATAAGGAGGCACTTGCATACGTGAGGCTATGGACCTGGTGGGTCCCCATTGTCATCCTATCCAAGTAAAGTGATCTCCTCGCCCGCGCGCGCTTTTCGCCCAAAACAGTCAGCGCCGACCGCCCCGCTTCCCGATGCAGGCGATTGCTCCGCCTTCAAACGACACAAGTGTCGTCCGTCCGTCCATCTGCCGCACACATTAATGATACGCGGTTGCCGAGGCGGCTACTCCGGCGTCACACGTCCGTCCCTCTGCCCGCCTATCATTGCTATATAAACTGCTGCGCCGGCCATAGCCGTAGTCATCCGCATCCGTTGCCTTTCTCCTGTCCACACCACTACTGCCCACCATGGCTTCCTCACGCTCTAGCGCTCTTCGGGACGGGCGGACGACGGACCACAAGGAGATAGCAGCCATTGCTACCGACCGGCTGGTCGGCAGGCAGCCGGAGGACGACGACGTCCCAATGGAGAACATGGTAGTCGACGATCCGGCACCAACCCCCTCCTCCGCGCCATCCTCGCCGGTGCATTGCACCATGACCATCGGCAAGGCCCGTGCCCAATATATGGACAGGGTGAGGCAGATGCGTGAGGAGCAGTTCCGGGAGGCGCAGGCCGACGCTGCCTACAAGCACCATCTCCTCCAGGAGCACCTGCAGGCGGAGGAGCAGATCGCCGCGGAGTGGGCGGAGCAGGAGGCGCTGCTCAACTCGTACTGCTCTGCCCGCAAGGGCCGCCTCGAGCGCTGGTGGTACCGCATGCGGGTGGCGGAGGCTGCGGCTGCCTACAAAGAGACTAGCAAAGAGGGCGATGAAGCGGGCGAGGCGCTGTTTGGCGAGACCGAGGACGAGGCAGAGGACAATGCCGGCTCCGACGAGTCCCTGCTCCGCTGGTGTCGACGACGCCCTGCTCCGCCGACGCCTTGCGGTGCCAACAACGAGGCAGAGGACACCGCCGGCTCCGCCGAGGCCCCGTGGCGCCAACAATGAGGCAGAGGACACCACCGGCTCCACCGAGGCCCCGCCCCACCAACAACGAGGCAGAGGACATCGCCGGCTCAGCCAAGGCCCCACCGTGCCGGCAACATGGGGGAGGATTTCCACCGCTCCGTTGAGGCGCCGCCCATCGGCAACGAGACAGAGGCATCGCCGGCTCCGCCGAGGCCCCACCCCGCTGCCAACGAGGTCGCGCCACACAGAAAACGAGGAAGAGTAGAACACAGTAGCTCGCCGCCGCTCGGGTCCAAGTAAGGCCACCGCTACTACCCTCCGGTTGAAGCCAAGCTAGGCGGGTTGACCATTGACGGCCGGTTAGCTTCTTGGCGGTGACGTGGAGTCAGAGAGCTGTGCTGGAGAAGAATGCTGCTTCTACTTAACTGCTGGTGCAGTTGGCTGACTGACATGTGGGCCCAACAGGCCACATCTCAGTTACGCAACTGCACCTGCAGTTAAGTCACTGAAGCTTCTGTTCGGCTCAGCGGGACACAGGTGGGTAGCTTCGGTTAATTAATTATACCTCCAGCGCACCCCTTTTTAGTTTTTTTCAAAAAGGAGGATGACCCCCGGCCTCTGCATCTGGGAGATGCATGCGGCCACAAACACCCCTTTTTAGTTGAAGAATGTATGAAATGTAATGAAATCCGGCATGTTTATATGAAACCCGACTGTGTATGAATGAATTTATTTCAATTAGTTTGAATTCTTGTATCACTGGCATTGGATGAACATGCAAAACAATACGTACTAGCATTATTCCCAGGGTGATCACCACGTTTGCAGCAGTTTCACATGTACTCCCTCCGGTCCTTTCTAGTCTGCATACAAGTTTTGTCTGCAGTCAAAGTATCTCTACTTTGACCAATCTTATACAAAAAAGTCTGCACTTTCACAATGTGCGAAGTAAAAAGGAACAAAAGGAGTACAAAGAGTTTGAGCAGCTTTTTAGTGTGTTTGTACATTGCAATCAAACACACAGGCCTGGCAATTCATAGAGAACATTCAAAACAATCGATGATTATGCATCTTAGCGACTCACATGTCAGAGGCAATATTTACTTCACAACTAAAGAATAAAGAACAAATTGATCGCCGCTGCTGACAGCAAAGGGCGTCCGATTCGAAAATATCAAACGCATATCTTGCTAAAATCAATGAGCAAAATTTGACAAGGTTGTCCCATTCCAAAATATCAAATGCCTACGATTGTGGAATGGGCAGGGTTTGCCATCAGTTTGGACATTGACATGGCAACTCGTGCTAAATAAACCAGTTGTTCTTTTTGTGCAGTTCCACCAAAATCAACCAAATTCGCGCGTAGCTTGTATGATTTCGCCCTTATATGTTGCAACGCCTTGAACTTACGGGAACCTGCTTTCTTGTGGTGGAAATGAATGATTCGATGTATTCATGAACATTTTGTGCAGTTCCCGTTGAAATCAAGCTGAGCACCCCTGTTTGCACAAATACAAAAAAGTGATTAGTATAAAGCAAACTGTACTATGAATTGACAGTTTCAACAGGCACATACATGGTCCATGTAGAGCACACTTCTAGACAAATGGAACTCACCAAAAAGAATCCTAGAACAACATTGTACTTGCGCATCACAGCAAAAAAATGAAGATTTATCAGTCATTTTGAGCTGAAGTTAGTTTGGTCTTGTGGGGAGTAATGTAACCATCCTTCAACTGCTCCTTCTGATGAGAAGATAGACAGTGCTTCTTCATCCTGGCATAATCGGAACTAGTCACTTCACGTACTCCATATTCTTCTTCAGAGGAAGATGGTCCTGTTGTGCAAAGACAAGAGGACTACTAAATGCTAGCATCCATGTTTGCTCGAAAAAAAGGAAAGGAAATATTTAAAACAGCACAGATGAAGCACTTCCGAAGGACAATACCACTTTTTCATGACAGTATCTAAACAGTAGCACAACACCAATAGAGATGACAAAGCTCAATCATATGGATGAAATCAGTGGGTGAGTACCAACCTTTGTCAGGAGGCTGATTGTGTAGAGCATACAGATGAAGCACTTCTCGGGAACCATCTGTTGCTATCTACGGGGGTGGCCATGCTTACTATATACTCCTCGATTAGTTTAATGTTTCCAACATCTTCTTGTGCAGTTCCACTAAAATATATGGTATCTTCAAAGAAGATCCCTGTTTGCACAAGTAGAGATAATTACGTATGGCATCAAATCAGTGGCAAAACAATTGCTCGTTTCAGCCATAGCACTAAATTAAGATGCAAAACTATATCATTACTTGTGTCATCACAATTCCAGTGCTTCATTACAGCACCGGGAGTTGATTTTTGTTTTTCTTCCGCTTGTTCTTCCCCGTCATCACTTGGTTCAATAACAGACAAGCTTCGCCTTCAATGTAAGATTTGGCATGTCAATTAGGGAGCACAAGTATAGTACTAAACTTAATTTTCTGATGAAAGTGGCAAAATACAGGCCAGCGGTTGTGAAATATCCTTATCTTACCTCAATGGGATATTACGGTGCACATACATATTGGAAGTCTTGTCTCCATTTGTGCAGTTCACTAAAATCAAGAAACATTATTGTACAAGTAGCACAACATATGAAAGCACACTGCAGAATCATGTGAAAGAAGGCTAGTACTGACCTCTCATGATGCGGAATTCAAACAACTCACAAGAAGAAGATCTGAACCATATTCGCCTTAACGGATAGGAAGTAAGATCTCCTCTTGTGTAGTTCCACTAAGATCAAGCAATCAAGCAACATTGTCAGTGTGACATTTTGGTTGAACTGCACAAAACACTCTTAAAACAAAAGTGTTTTGTGCAGTGCAACAAAAGGTCACAATGGCAACGAGGTGAAGTAGATAACCCTGTTTACACAGAGGTGCAAAGGAAACAATTAGTGGTCAATAACGGTGGATGACACAGAAGCCAACAAAAAGAAGCATCTACCTTATCTAAATGGGAAAAAAAGCAAGACAGTAGCATTTCTCAAACGGTGGCATTGATTAATATTAACATAGAGATTATATTAACAATAAAATTCCTAGTAGTGGGGGCTAGCTATTACTAGTAGATAAGTCTTTGTAGAGATTCCACTAGGTAAACTACATACGGAACAAAATGAATGAATCTACACTTAAAATGCATCTATATACATCCGCATGTGGTTAATGGTGAAATCTCTACAAAGACTTATATTTAGGAACAGAGGAAGTACTAGTATAGTACTAGTACGTACTGTAATTTATCAGCGAGATAAATTTGTACAATGCTATAAAGCTTCCAGCTCCTGTTACATGTATCTTGCGTCCAAGGTTGCCTGTTGCAACATTTCATCAAATACAAAGGAGACTAACATGCATGCTATTGCATCTCAATGATTGACAGATCATAGAAAATATGTACTCCCTTCATTCCAAAATAAGTGTCTCAACTTTGTGCAAACTTTAGTACAAAGTTGTACTACTACTAAAGTTGACACTTATTTTGGAACAGAGGCAGCTAAAGAAAAAAACGATCCATGCAGTCCCTAGCCCTTGAACCGTGAACCCTGACTAGGCTTAAATTTGCCGGCCATGTTCGAGCTTCCTAATAAATGAAGTTTGCAACCTTTTGACCATCGGATCATTTTGTGCAGTTTCACCAAAATCGAGATGAGCATCCCTGTGGCAAAGAAACTGAAGAAGCGTGATTAGAATAAGATTACTAGGACAAGTTGATGAGACATAAACTCATCACAAATACAGTACGTAGAAGCCAGTAGAGGTATCAGGTATGTGCGGGGCAAAGAAGTAGAGAAATATCCACAGGGAGTGATGTGGGCAGCTGGAGCAGTGGTGCAAGCCGGCTGTAAAGGGAGTTGTACCTGAGGGACGTAGCTCGACCTTGAGTAGGGCGGCGGGAGGCGGCAACTGCCCACGTTGCAGCAGTGAGCAAGGGACAAAGGCAACCTCACCGGCTTTGTGAGAGAGAACGGTGGGGACCCCTGATCGGGACGTGCCGATAGTGGGTTTTCGCCGTCGGCGACGGACACCGCATCTACACTAAGCATCCACCCCTTCCCCAAGCGGACGTGATCCACCAGGATGTTAGAGATGTGGCCACAGTCATTTTGTGCGAGAGATTGTGAAGAGAGCAACCCCAGCAAGCAACCGTGTAGGCTGGCCCGTCCTGACTATGTATATAGTGGAGCGGTTTCCTTTTCTCTCCATATGAACCTATCATATTGCGTACGTGCCACTGTAGAAAAAAAATTATTTATAAATGACGCGGCACCTACTACTCGTTCTCCTAGAACCTTGCGCTTGGCATCTCCAAAATATTAACCTTGCGATTGGCTCTTCGCCTCTTCGGGAAGTCAAGCAATAATGGTAGTGCAGTATATATCGTTCTGGCTATATGATACCGAATGAATTGCTGCACGTCCACCACGTAGGCGAGGTTCGAGGGGCGATGGAGAGTGCTACTACATACGGAGCAAAATGAGTTAATGTACACTCTAAAATACGTCTATATACATCAATGTTTGGAGTATGTACTAGTAGTTCATATTGAAATCTACTAAGGACATATATACTCCAAACAATATGATATAATCTCTATAACCAAGGTAGTAGGGACGAGGAGTAAACAGGGGGAGTAGCAAATTTTTCTCCTCGTCCTGCGAGCCACTGCGCGCATGGGCGAGGGAGAAGCAAGCTTCACCTCATCCTGCGAGCCACCGCGCGCATGGGCGAGGGAGAAGCAAGCTTCACCTCATCCTGTGAGCCACCGCGCCCGTGGGCGGGGGAGACAGCGTACTAAGCACGCTTCTCCTCGTTCTGCGAGTTGACGGGACACATCAAAAGTACTCCAGTGTATAGAGCCTTTCCTCTAAGGTAGGCCCCACATGGTTTGCCTCTTTTTTTAATTTAACATAATGCATCAAGTCGCAATTTGTTTGTTCACCCGTGGTAGACGATCCTCCCTCCACCAAGTGGACAACCAGTACACGTGCCAAATTACCACGTGGGCTTCCTTTTTCGTACAGAAATGAGCTCCACCGTGTACCCGCGCGGGTGTGGTTGGGAAAGAGATGGGAGTATGTGCGTCGTGCATGCACCTATTCTCTTCGTGCACGTCCCCCCACCTACGTGGGTGTGTGTGAGAGATACATACCGTGTTCGAGAGCGTTTTTTGTTTTGTGGTGGGGGTGGGGTGGGGTGGGGGGTTGATTTCGTGAATTATTTGTGGGAATATGTGTCGATGACATCTCAAACAAAATTTTGCATGCAATGTGTGTGAAATGGAGGCCTATCCATATCATACATAGAGGGTCAGGCAATCCACGAGAAGAGAGGGAGGGGTCATAGCTATCGATAGAGTCGAAGAGAGGATCAAGTACGGGTGGGTGCGAGATCGATGAAGAGAGCCATCGAAATTGCGTGTGTGTGTGCAAGTCAAAGATATAGGGCGACTGGCCTACCAGAATGTTAGAGGGCACATGTCAAGTTTGTGTGTGGCAGGGAGACATGACTAGAGCGCTTGATGTATCGGTGTGTGGGGGGAGGGGGTGGGGGGAGGGGTAGGCAGAGGCCTAACTATAGAGGTAGAACGACTCGTATATGTGTTGAGAAGGAGAGACCCAGCTATGTCATGAGGGAGATCGGTCGACATCCATACATAACTGAAGGATGGGAAATATGATGGGACAGAGAAAGAGAGGAGAGGGAGAGGGAGGGAGAGGGGTAGAATGCTGGATGGGTGATGGAGTTGCTTCTCAGAGATGTTGGGAGAGGCCTACTAGACAAACTGAGGGTGGAACTGCAATGTTATCAATAAGAGTGGGGATGTGTTTCTGTGTGTTCCTGTGCGTGACAGATCTGTCGGGACGCATCCATGGATGATGAAGGGGAACCATGTGTTTGGTAAGAAAACCTAACTAGATCGGTAGATCAATTGTTGTTTGTCGGAGGAAGGGAGAAACACAACTAATGAGGTAGATCGATCGATGTGTGGGTAAAAACGAGTTATAAGGACCTAGCTGGCTATATGTATAGCGAGAGATCGGTCGGTGTACATCCATTTGTTAGAGGCAAATAAGGCCCAGCGAGACAAATAGACAGAGAGAATGGAGCTAGGAGGTGGTGCGAGAGGCCCAACTACTAGCTGGATAGGGGGAGGAGTGTGCGGTTGTGAGATCGATTAAAAGAGGGGTGAGAGTTTACACGTGTGTCTGACCATATGAGAGACACGAGGCAAGGACACATAAAGGAGGAGATTGAAGCTGTGTGTGTATGCTGTAGGCAGGCATCGCTGGAGAGGTTTATCGATCGGTGTGTGTCGGAAAGGAGTTGTGGAGACTCTGGGAGAACGACCTAAAGGAAAAAATGAATGTGCCTGGTGGATAGAATGCCGAGGGAGGGGGAGGGTGAGGACGGCGTGTGCATGCACGAGAGAAAGTTAGTGGTAGCTACAAAGGTTAGAGGATTGTGTGGGTGTAAGAGACTAACAAAGATCATAATTTGATATGAAAGAGGATTCATATATCTGAATAGGAGATCATAGTGTTTTAAACATTGCATGCATGAATATAGTGGTGATACACGTGCTGTGCACATGTTATACCATAATGTGATAATGCATGGCGTTTGCAACTCACAGCTAAATGTCGAACAATCTAAACCATACTATACATCAAACAATCTCATATTTTATTTGAATTTGTGATAATGTGCGGTGTTTGCAGCTTACAACTAAATATCGAGCAATCTAAACAATACTATATATCAAACATTCTCACATTTTATTTGAATTTGTGGTAATGTGTGGTGTTTGCAACTCACATCTAAATACTTGTAGGTGTAGGGGACGGGGCACCATACATAATGTGATAAACACATTATACATATGAGACATGGTTTAGATTATGAAGATCTAGCTAGAGCTAGAAATGTAATTTGATTTGAAATCAAAATAAAGTGGATTCAAAAAATCTAGTTCGAGTTCATATAGTACACATAGTTCATATGTAACTCGATACTGATTATGTGGTGTGCTGTGAAGATAATACACAAACGATGGTTTAACTTGACAATAATGATGATTGTAGATCTTATTAAAACAGAGAAACGAATTCAAATGCTTTGACTTCACAGCAATCATTACAGTAGATCTTATTCGAATTTAGTCATATTGAAGCGGTAGTATATACGTTTGGAATGCACTAAAATGTTCATTTGAGTAGTAGGTTGCATGCATTATACACGTAGCGAAATATTTTAATTGAACATAATATGAATTCAAAGTTTTGAATGACATTTGTAGTGCGCATTGATTTGGTATAGTACACGTTAGGCTTGTCCGGAAATTTCAACCTGCGCCTTGTTAGCCCAAAATATTTAAGATATATCTTTGTCTCGTTGTGCTCCGACAACTCCCTCCATCTCAACGCGCGCCTTGCTATTCCGAAATTACAACGCGCGTGAAAACTCCCACCTCCTGTGAAATCCCGACACGCGAAATGCCTGTGGTACCCCTGAACCGAAAGAACCGCCTCAAATTGGTGGGGGGTACTTTCGTAACTTACCCCACATTTCGGACAAGTGCGTCTCTAAGCCATGGTTCCCCACTGCCATCCCATCCGCCCACCCATTCGTACACCGAGGCCGCGAAAACCCGTGACGAAACCCCACACCCTACTCCGTCCGCCACCCAGCCGGAGCTTCTTCCCCGACGATGTCGTCCACAGCAACACCTCAACGTCCCTCATCCACCATACCGGATGAGGATCCGTCGTCGATCTCATCGTCCCGCCGGTTCAGCCACCCCGTCCTCCACCTCCAAGGAGCTGCCCCGATGTTCCCCTCGTCTTTCGCGCCAACTCCATTCCCACACCGCCGTCTTCACCTGCACCACTGGAAGAGCATCATCATCACCGTTTCCTCGGATGAAGCTGTGGCCTAATCGGCGCCACCAAAGAGGTTGTACACTAATCGCCGCATTTTCTTCTTGATTCGATCTCACGGTGCTGCCGGCTCTCGGTCCCGAGCCGACACGGCGTGGCTGCATCCACGGCGGCGGCGTCGGCCACTTCCTCCACAGTGTCGCTCCCTCGGCGGCGACGTCCACATCAGTAGGAGCTGCTGCTGCTTTAGCTCTTGCTCGCGCTGCTGCTCTGCTCTTGCTCTCGGTCCCCTGCCTGGTCTGCTCTTGCAATTGCTCTTGCTCGCGCTGCTGCTCTCGCTCTTCCTCTTGCTTGCGATGCTGCTCCGATTTGGCTACACTCCAGTCGACTGAATCGACTTTTGGGTTAGTCCATTTCCAAGGGGTGGGCTCGCCGGGGTGAAGGAAGAACTAGCCGCAGCGGGGAGGGGAGCTCGCCGGAGCGGTACCCCACTATCTATCTTAGGGTTCAGGGTGGGGGCGGTGGTCGCCGGCGGTGGCGGGGCATTAACGGGGCGGTGGCGTGGGGATCGCCAAAGAAAAAGCTCGGCACGGGGGGCCTAGAGGGATGGCCGGGGCGGTGGTGGACCGGCGGTGGGGAGTGTTTTCGGGGCGGGCGGGGCGGCGCACCGCCGGCCGCGGGCGGCGAGGGGCTGCTGCTTGGCCGGTGGTGGCTGGCGGCTCAGGGGGGTGGAGGTTGAAGATGAACCGCAGGCCCTTGATTTCGTATCCAACGGCTGCAAAATCAACTGACCAGAGATGAAAAAGTCAATCGACCGACGTGTAGCCTCACCTTGCTAGTGCGTTCAGTTTCGACAGCAAAATTCAGTTTCGACAGTTAGGTTCAGTTTCGACAGTTAAGTTTAGTTTCGACAATTAAGTTCAGAGATGAGCGGCTGATGTATTTTACATCTAGCACTTTGTGGTTATGTATTTTACGTCATGTATTGGAGATGCTATTAGAATTCCACTCAGGTTAACGTTGTTCGTTGTCTCTCTTGTCCTACTTCAGCCTTGGCGTCGTACAACTCACCGGAGCTGCTCCAACGACGAAACCCTCCATCACAGTGGAGCAGTACCTCGGGCTCCATCTCTAGACGCCTAGGATCTTCTTCCCCTCCTCCGACAGCAAAGTCAGCCGGAGCATCCTCACCGGCCAACCCAATCACGCTGAGATTGACATGGCTTCGCCAAAGAGGTTGTACACTTGTTGCATCTCTTTTTTACTCTACATGTTATATATATTGTCCACTGAGCACACGGATTTGTTCCTTTAGTGTCTCCTTGAAAGAAAAACATAGGAATTTTAATTTTCACTTGTCCTCCTTTTCAAATTCCTATTCATGAAGCACAAGATTAAGAGATAGTAGCATATAGCATTATAACCATACATTTTCTTGTGGTTTGGCTTAATCTCACCATGCTTCTTTACATCCTGTGATCTTCCAATTGTTGTGAATCAAACACCCAGATTGGCAGAAATCCTATGTTTTTAAATTCTCTGTTTTGCACGTGCATTCCTATCCTATTCATGTCTATTTCCTATCCCTGCATTGTTGGAATCCTCCAATTCAAACGAGCCCTTACAGAATTACTTCTCTTACAGATAGTTGTCAAAGAAAACATTGTGTGGTTTGTCCTGATCTTGCTGCGCCGTCGTCCACCCCACATCAGCTGCTCCAACAACAGAAGGGTCCAGCAGAGCAGGGATCCGGCCTCCAGACTGTCTTTCGCCGCCTCAGATCTTCTTCCCCGCCGCTGGCAGCCATGAAAACTGCATTACCATCATCAACCGAGCAGATGACCTCGAGGACTACACGGGTCCGCAAGAGAGGTCGCACTCTTTCGTGTCTGCTTAAGTTATGCATCGCTTAATATTACATGCTACTTTATCGTCCTGATCACCGATTAGACTCTGAGTCAGCTCCAAACTAATGGTCAAACTTGAGTTTTTAAATGGTTGTGGGGTACATATCGGGGCCGCTATCAATAGTATCTATCTACTATATGGTTAATCTCTGGTGTCTACTATGAGTTTCATGTTGGGTGGGAAACAAACAGTAAAGAAGCCATTATCTGTATTTATTGACTGAAGCCATTATCTGCCTGCTATTATTGGTTTTTGGTCTATCCACAGGTTGCTACCATCACTCTAGATTTCTGCATGCACTTCTTACATAATCTCACTATGTTTTATTCCTATGCATGACAGTTATTGTAAACAATGGAACTGAACATGTAGAGCAAAAGAGACGAGCCTTGCGTGGCAATATAATTTCATGTAGACGTCGCTCCATGGTAGGCGCAAAGGCAGCCCCCCTCCATGCATTTTGGATTGTAATCGAGAGGAAGATATCTGTTCTGAGGGGGATTCAGAAGGAGAAGATAACTCCTATTTACCCCCTGAGGTCTTCACTTGTCACATCCCTAGCTTCTGGCATTGCTCTAGGCTAGCTTCATGTGTGCATCATGTCTATATTTTTGAAACTTGAATTGAGGAATATTGGAAGCCTCAAAACCCTAAATAAAAGAGGGGCAAAAACCCTAGAAATCTCATTCATTGCTCCAAAAGGCTCTTCCTAAATGTTTGATAATTTTTGGTAAGGGTTCTGGTCCCAACCAAAATATTGAACATTTTTAAGGATTTATTTTTGGGACTTTGAATTTAAATCATTAGCTATTTGAATTTGAATTATATTCATATAATTAGAATATAATTTCAAATACCCCTGAAATATTTTATGAGCTTTTGGAAAAGTCCATCTAGCCAAATAAAATTATTCAGAGGAGTTTTTGGCATTGTTTGAATTTGTTTAAAATTCAAAACAGTGGCAAAACGAAATTAAATAAAACAAAACAGAAGAAAAAAATAAAAGAGAGAGAGAGAAGGACTTACCTGGCCTCACCCGTGCAGCCCACCAGAACCGGCCCAGCCCGCCACCGCTACTCCCCCCCTTGTCGTCTTCCTCTTGCCAGTGGGAGCAGCTGCGTGCTCGCACGCGCGCGGCCGAGGAGGCCACCTCCTCCCTGCCTGGCTGCCTCCTCCTTCCCTGGTCCCTCCCGCGATGCCACGCAGCCCCGACCCCCTCTCACTTCTCCCTCGCTCTCTGGACCTCCCTCCCCCTCGCTCCTCTGTTTCCCCTCCCGCGACCGAACGGAGCCGCCGCCACCGACGAGAGCCACCGTGGCTACCGGCCACCCCACGGCTCACCGACGCCCCAGGAAGCTCCGCCGGTCCTCCCTCTACCTCCTCAACGAGCCACGAGGCCCCGGACGTGCCACAACACCGCCCTCGATGCCTTCTTCAACCTCGGGACCGCCGGCCATCTTCGTCAAATTCGCCGGCTCCGGACCGTCCCCGACCTCGCCGAGCGTCCCCTCGTCATCGCCGTGAGTCACTGACCCTCTCCCCTAACTCAGCATGCTCCCCTCCGTGCCGTAGCGCCGTTCCCCACGAGCACCGAAGCCACCGTTCGCCATTGCTGCTGCACGCATAGCCTCCGTGCTCCCCTGGCCTCACTGAGCTGCTCTTAGTGCTCCCCATGTCTAGCAGGTGCTGCCCAGCCTCTCCATTTGCTCACTGATGCACCGTAGCGACGCGCCCGAGCACCACCGAACACCATCGCCGCCAAAGCTCGTCGCCGGCATGAGTTCCGGCGACCCCACGACCTCCCACTCGGTCCTCTGGATGCGCGGGAGCAAGGGCCATCCCCTGGTGCCCTCAGCGCGCCAAACTGACGCCTCTAGCGCAAGTCCGGCGTGCCCCGCCGTGTTCTGTGGTCGCCGTCGGCTGGTCTCCGGTGTGCTGACGTGGCGTCGTCGTTAGGGGCTAATGACCCTGCTAACTAACCCTGTGACACTGACAGCGGGCCCCGTAGCGGGTCAAAGCCCGAGTCAACGCGGGATTAGCCCCTGTGTCACTGACGTGTGGACCCCACACGTCAGGTTTGACCCGAGCCGGCCCCTGTTGACTTGCTGACGTCATGCCAACTTCATGCTGACGCAGTAATGTTTTCTGGATTTAATTTAATTCTGAAATTCCAGAAAATGAATATAAACTTCTAAAATTCATAGAAAATTAACCGTAACTCCAAATTAAATAATTTATATATGAAAAATTATCAAAAAAATTCAAGGAATCCATCTGTACCATTTTCATGCATGTTAGAACAACTTATAGCTGCTGTTTAGCACAAATCAATAAAGGGCATTTGAATAATCACATATGGAGTTTGAATTTGAATCTTGTATTCAAACCAACTTCATTTAATCTGTTGCTAGCTGCATTAGCCCAAAACACATTCATTTTGCCATGTCATGATCATGCATCATATTGTGCATTGCGTTGATTGTGTTCCTTTCTGTGTTGCCGGTATTTGTCCCCTCTCGATAGACGTGATACCGATGACGTGATCGTTGACACTGATGAAGACTCAATGTTATCTTCAGAAGTGCCAGGCAAGCAAAACCCCCTTGTTCATTCCGATACAATCCTACTCTCTCGCTCCTGCTCTCTTTTACTGCATTAGGACAACACCGATTCATCTGTTACTTGCTGCGGTAGCTGAACCTTTTATCCTTTGCATGACCTGTCATTCCACAGTAAATAGATGAAACCCACTAGCATGAGTAGGAGTTGTTTGAGCCCTGTTGTGCCTACTCATTCATGTTTGTTTGTCATGCCTGCTACTGCTTAGAGTTGAGTCAGGTCTGATTCATCGGGGATGAATCAGAGGCGTGTGAACCTGTCCTACTGTGTGTGAGCTAAGTGTGTGAACACGATTTGGTAAAGGTAGCGGTGAGAGGCCATGTAGGAGTACATGGTGGGTTGTCTCATTGCAGCCGTCCTCAGGAACTGAGTTCTGTGTTTGTGATCCATGATTCAGCTACTACCACGCATTGGGCCCGAAACCAATGGACCCTCTCAGCTTCTTGATCACCCTTGTCCTCTGTCCAGGAGTTGCAAGTAGTTTCTGGTGTTTGTAGTATGCTGGAGGCCGTGCGCAGCGCTGACCGTAGGGGTGGGCTGTGATGCGGTAGGCACGTGGCCGGGTAAACCGGGCGCCCGTTTGGTGTCACGGAACCCTGTTCACATCGTTTGGGGCTGTGAGCGAAACTCCGGCCGGATCTCCTCATGGATGGAACCCGAATAGGCGATAAACCTGGACTAGAGACTTGAGTGTTTAGGTAGGTCGTGGTCTACACCCACGTCGGCTTTCGCTTGAAGTCTGCCGAGCACATGTCGTGTGCAGACGCTAAGTGGTGGAAACATGTATGAAGAAGTACACCCCTGCAGGGTTAATATCATCTATTCGAATAGCCGTGTCCGCGGAAAAGGACTTCTGGGTTGCTTATATCAGTTCATAGACAAGTGAAAGTGGATACTCTAAAATACGCAAGATAAGCGTGAGTGCTATGGATGGCGTTCTCGTAGGGAGACGGGAGCGATTCCATAGTGGTGTATTGATATGGTGAATATGTGGACTCGTGTGCGCCACATCAAAAGAGTTACATTGCAGTCGTAGTTTAGGATAGCCACCGAGGCAAAGCTGGCTTGCTGCAGTTAAACCCCACCACCCCTTTGTTGATAATGATGCATATGTAGATAGTTCTGATGTAAGTCTTGCTGGGTACATTTGTACTCACGTTTGCCTATTTTATGTTTTTGCAGAGAGACTTCGGTCTCGCTAGTAGTTTCACGTGGACTTCGACGTTTAGCTTGATACCTCAGCTACGATCTTGTGCCCTCGGTAGGATCTGGTAGATAGTCAGGCTTCTCAGCCTTTTTCATTTATAGATGTCTGTACTCAGACATGATAGCTTCCGCTTGTGCTTTGACTTGTATGCTCTGAGTGTTGGGTCATGAGACCCATGTTTGTAATATCTCGCTCCTCGGAGCCTAATGAATAAAGTACTTGTGTCGTAGAGTCATGTTGTGATGCTTCGTTGTATTTGCACATATCGAGCATATTGTGTGTGTGATTGAAATGCTTGGTATGTGTGGGATCTGACTATCTAGTTGTTTATCTTTAGTAGCCTCTCTTACCGGGAAATGTCTCCTAGTGTTACCGCTGAGCCATGGTAGCTTGCTACTGCTCTGGAACACTTAGGCTGGCCGGCATGTGTCCTTCTTCGTTCCTGTGTCTGTCCCTTCGGGGAAATGTCACGCTTTGAGTACCGGAGTCCTGCTAGCCCAGTGCTACAGCCTGGATTCACTCGCTGATGACCGACACGTTCGATGCTGGGTCATGGATGCCTGTCCCTGTAAGTCTGTGCCGCTTTGGGTTTACGACTAGCCATGTCAGCCCGGGCTCCTTATCATATGGATGCTAGCGACACTGTCATATACGTGTGCCAAAAGGCGCAAACGGTCCCGGGCAAAGGTAAGGCGACACCCGTGGGAATACCGTGCGTGAGGCCGCAAAGTGATATGAGGTGTTACATGCTAGATCGATGTGGCATTGAGTCGGGGTCCTGACAGCGTTGGTATCAGAGCTTGACTGCCTGTAGGATTACCAAGCCAAACTGGTCGAAGTTGAGTCTAGAAATTCTTTAGTTATATAAGGGAATTGATTGTGGGATGGAACGTAAGGCTCTTTTTACTCCTTATATCTCATGCCCTTCTGATCTGAGTCATCTTATCTTTCCTGCGGGGATTAAGAACTAGGCTATCTCTTCTTTCTATTAGGATCACGTGTTACTAATCAGTAGACTTATAAGATTGTTGGATTTAAGTCTCAGTTCAGTTCCTACTACTTCCGTATGTTAATTGTTGATCTCGGAACCTTGATATTGTGCTTCTGAGTGGTTATGCCACCATTTTTGTGATTGTCTCAAATCTTTTTGAGAAATTATAGCCGTTATGCTGTCCGAGTCATCCCAGGTTTCTAAATAGTCCGATGCATTCGCAAATCCCTTCCTTCTGTTTCCGATGTTCCCATGGGCCAGATTAACCACACTAATCGGTGTGTTGAGGTAATTATTGTCTCGACATATATGTTGGAATTATTATTATGACCCTAAGTGCTTAGGGGATCATCTAGTGGTCTAGCCATGATTTGTGTCCTAGTGTGAAGATTCTGGCCTTTATTCTCGGAAGCATCCCGTGATGCTACTTAGTAGTAGGTATTCTACTCCTGGGTTCTGAACCCGAGATTCACTCTACCTACTTCATGTTGATAGTAATTGCTAGTGCCTTTAGGATATTAGTAATCTTTGCATTAGTCCTCGATGTTCGTGGTATTCTTTTCTTCCAAATACTATGAACCGCTTATGGCAGATGTTCCTCGCTGATCGAAAGATCACATTCAGAGTGCTCTCGATGGGTTCTCGATTCTACATTGTGACTCTGCCAGTTCTACCTTTCTGCATGGGTTATCCGGAAGAAATATGTGGAATTCGTTCGACATGCTAAACCATGCATCCACAACTCAGAAAATCGCATGTTCCTTTGAGTTGCTCTCTTTAGTTGCATTCTGACCCTCGTCTATCAATTGATACCAAGGGTATGCATGCATTCGTTTATCAATGCCTATTACCCTTGTGGTACGTCAAGCCATTCTGTCCTGAATGACTTGGAGAAACAAACTCCAGTACCTCATCCATATCTAGGATTGGGTCAAAGTAGTTGTGTTCCGCAGATCAAGTTACAATCCAGCTTCTGGTCTGCTCTACCCTGAAGTATTACCTTCTTTATGACAGGAATTTCATGAGAATTGCACCACCTTTTGTGAATTTTTGACATAGTGATACTTCTCGTCATCCTTTTTCATTCCTCGGTTCCGTGTTGTTGCAGCCGGAGTGCCGACAAGTGAATCATGATGTGTGAACTCAATACTCCTAGCAACCCCATTGCTTGGTAGTTAATGGATAATAATTTCATTCTTAGTATGTTGGTTTTCGAATCATCCTTCTAAGACTGATCGTGCTACCTAGTCCTTATTTCGGTGCACCCTTCGATCGATGAGTTAGGATCTTGTCAAGTCCTCACTCATTTGAGCATATCGTCTTGCCCTGAAAGGCAAGATTGTTCTCGAGCTTAGTAACATACCGGTGGTTCGTGATTTTCTGAATATCTTTTCAGAAGTATTACCAGGTTGTCACCTGACTGTTATGTTGAGCTCGTGATCAAGTTGGTTTCTTGTGAACCACCCTTTCTCCAAAAATCTGTGTTGGATATCCCGGAGCTAGTTGGTTAAGCTAGACAACAACTTGGAGAGTTGGAAGATAAAAGCTTGCCTGACTTAGTTCGTTCCAAAGGGATATTCTTGTGTAGTGTGTGTTGAAGAAAGATGATATCTTCATCGATTGGTCCTTGTGATCAGTTGCTGGACCTATTGTCTTATCAATCCTTTGATTTGAGTGTGGGCTATCGTCAAATCAAGTCGGAACCAACGATGTTTGTAATGTTGTCTTACTCGTGGTTGATCCCTCGAGCATACACCATTATATCCTTTGGGTCTGACCAATGCTATCACCGTGTTCACTTAACTATGGAATTCCTTTTAAAAGGAAACCTAGATGAATTGTTGTTGAGCACATTGACAACATCCTTGTCTTCTCCATAATTTTGCTGAACATTAAGCTAGTGTTGGAAACTTTTGAAAGCATTTGTTCATGCTAGCTCATGAAGCATATGTTTGGATGAAGGTAGTGACTTCCTTTAATTCATGTGCATCTGATGCAAGTTGCCGCCGTGGATTCGAGAAAGTCAATGTTACTTTCTTTGGAATCATTCCAAATCAGTCATGCACACGTGCGACGAATGCTGTGGTTTGAAGACTTGCAACCTTCAATCTATATGTATCCCTAGCACACCAAGCCACTGATTGATTTGTTCAAGGAGAAGGAGTTCCTTCATAAGAGCTAATCCGGACTTATGAAAGAACTTCGATACCCTCGTTGATGGTTCCCAACCTGAACTCGGTAGTGTTTTATTGTAAGACTACCACGTGGTCATGCTTGTCTGGGACAACGTGTTCACATGTTCGTAGCAGAACCAGCTCATGTTTTGGAGCTTGCTATCGTAGTTCATCTCCCGAGAATCCCGCAACGTCATCTCGTCGATTTGTGTTGCAAACTTTCATTTTTCTTCCTAAGACTCGATGAGCCTGGAATATCCTAACACCAACCAGAGCTGAATCTCAGGCAGATATGATGGTTAGAACATTTCCCAAGAACTATAATATCGGTCCCTCGGAAACCGGTAATGTGGATGTCGTGGTCAACACACCCAGCCGGAAGACCTGTTATTATAATATCTTGATTGGAGAAGTTGGCCACCTCCCCATAGGGATTTCGTAGGATTTACTCCCTAGTTGCCCCTATGGATTTTGAGATCCCGAAGTCCGACCTTTTACTTGATGTCCTAGATACCAGACCATTTCTATGAATGGGTTACACTAGCACATCAAGGAGAACATTAGAAGCGGAGTGCTAAATGTTTCTCGGTCGATCATCCAGATTTTGTTTCCTTGGCCTCGCTAAGATGAAATCTGAGAAAGTGTTATCCTCCTTCGCATCTGCATCGTCCATCGCTATTCATCATGGTAGTATGTTGTGTTGTCAGCACCCTTGACGCGGTTGTTGATAAAAACCTTGATGATTGTGGAAATGCTCAAGTTCTTGAGAGCACGCACAAGCGCTACGTCTTATCATCGACACTAGCTGGGATTGCCCCAGATTTCCTCGGTTATGCTATAACCACTCCAACAGTGAATTCACTCTCTATTGTTGGGTTCTTCCCCAGTTACCAGAATCATTCCCAGCATTTGCATTTTGTTCCCAGCTTGCACCGCCAATGTGCCATTCTACCATGGGTCTCTTCCATTTCCGGTGATAAGCAAAATTCATCCATTACGTTGTCTTCAACAAGGTAATCCACATCATCCAAGTTTGAGTATGCCATTCTACCGAACCCCTCTAAATGATCGATTATGATTTGCCTTAAGCTGGTATCAAGAGTTTCAATGATCTCTGAATCAAAGGTAATTCTTTTGCCACTTAAGGGGAGATATTTACGAGTCACGGTTCCGAAGGTGTCTCGTTGTGGTATCATGGCAACTCAACTCCTCGCTACGTTGACAACCGATTACCACCTTCTTAAGTGTGGAATTGTTGTCCACCTAGTGAACCTTCGTCATCCGTTTCTTTCCACCCCTCTTGATGTGTATCTCGTGTCTCAACCCGAGAGATGGTCCTATGTCTCATTCCGTGAGTTGTTCGATCTTCAAGAAGATCGACCCTTCTAGAGTCTCCTTCTTCCCTCCATGTCATGTTGGCAGGATTTCTCAGAACAAGACATCAAGACAATGATGGTGAATGAATCAACGTTCAACTGAAGTGCACCCTGGATCGTGAAGATTGTACTAGTTTGCGTTTCCCCTTCATCCTACCCTACGCTTGAATCTCGAGACGAGATTCTTGTTTAGTGGGGGTGAGTTGTCACATCCCTAGCTTCTGGCATTGCTCTAGGCTAGCTTCATGTGTGCATCATGTCTATATTTTTGAAACTTGAATTGAGGAATATTGGAAGCCTCAAAACCCTAGATAAAAGAGGGGCAAAAACCCTAGAAATCTCATTCATTGCTCCAAAAGGCTCTTCCTAAATGTTTGATAATTTTTGGTAAGGGTTCTGGTCCCAACCAAAATATTGAACATTTTTAAGGATTTATTTTTGGGACTTTGAATTTAAATCATTAGCTATTTGAATTTGAATTATATTCATATAATTAGAATATAATTTCAAATACCCCTGAAATATTTTATGAGCTTTTGGAAAAGTCCATCTAGCCAAATAAAATTATTCAGAGGAGTTTTTGGCATTGTTTGAATTTGTTTAAAATTCAAAACAGTGGCAAAACGAAATTAAATAAAACAAAACAGAAGAAAAAAATAAAAGAGAGAGAGAGAAGGACTTACCTGGCCTCACCCGTGCAGCCCACCAGAACCGGCCCAGCCGGCCCAGCCCGCCACCGCTACTCCCCCCCCCCTGTCGTCTTCCTCTTGCCAGTGGGAGCAGCTGCGTGCTCGCACGCGCGCGGCCGAGGAGGCCACCTCCTCCCTGCCTGGCTGCCTCCTCCTTCCCTGGTCCCTCCCGCGACGCCACGCAGCCCCGACCCCCTCTCACTTCTCCCTCGCTCTCTGGACCTCCCTCCCCCTCGCTCCTCTGTTTCCCTTCCCGCGACCGAACGGAGCCGCCGCCACCGACGAGAGCCACCGTGGCTACCGGCCACCCCACGACCCACCGACGCCCCAGGAAGCTCCGCCGGTCCTCCCTCTACCTCCTCAACGAGCCACGAGGCCCCGGACGTGCCACAACACCGCCCTCGATGCCTTCTTCAACCTCGGGACCGCCGGCCATCTTCGTCAAATTCGCCGGCTCCGGACCGTCCCCGACCTCGCCGAGCGTCCCCTCGTCATCGCCGTGAGTCACTGACCCTCTCCCCTAACTCAGCATGCTCCCCTCCGTGCCGTAGCGCCGTTCCCCACGAGCACCGAAGCCACCGTCCGCCATTGCTGCTGCACGCATAGCCTCCGTGCTCCCCTGGCCTCACTGAGCTGCTCTTAGTGCTCCCCATGTCTAGCAGGTGCTGCCCAGCCTCTCCATTTGCTCACTGATGCACCGTAGCGACGCGCCCGAGCACCACCGAACACCATCGCCGCCAAAGCTCGTCGCCGGCATGAGTTCCGGCGACCCCACGACCTCCCACTCGGTCCTCTGGATGCGCGGGAGCAAGGGCCATCCCCTGGTGCCCTCAGCGCGCCAAACTGACGCCTCTAGCGCAAGTCCGGCATGCCCCGCCGTGTTCTGTGGTTGCCGTCGGCTGGTCTCCGGCGTGCTGACGTGGCGTCGTCGTTAGGGGCTAATGACCCTACTAACTAACCCTGTGACACTGACAGCGGGCCCCGTAGCGGGTCAAAGCCCGAGTCAACGCGGGATTAGCCCCTGTGTCACTGACGTGTGGACCCCACACGTCAGGTTTGACCCGAGCCGGCCCCTGTTGACTTGCTGACGTCATGCCAACGTCATGCTGACGCAGTAATGTTTTCTGGATTTAATTTAATTCTGAAATTCCAGAAAATGAATATAAACTTCTAAAATTCATAGAAAATTAACCGTAACTCCAAATTAAATAATTTATATATGAAAAATTATCAAAAAAATTCAAGGAATCCATCTGTACCATTTTCATGCATGTTAGAACAACTTATAGCTGCTGTTTAGCACAAATCAAATAAAGGGCATTTGAATAATCACATATGGAGTTTGAATTTGAATCTTGTATTCAAACCAACTTCATTTAATCTGTTGCTAGCTGCATTAGCCCAAAACACATTCATTTTGCCATGTCATGATCATGCATCATATTGTGCATTGCGTTGATTGTGTTCCTTTCTGTGTTGCCGGTATTTGTCCCCTCTCGATAGACGTGATACCGATGACGTGATCGTTGACACTGATGAAGACTCAATGTTATCTTCAGAAGTGCCAGGCAAGCAAAACCCCCTTGTTCATTCCGATACAATCCTACTCTCTCGCTCCTGCTCTCTTTTACTGCATTAGGACAACACCGATTCATCTGTTACTTGCTGCGGTAGCTGAACCTTTTATCCTTTGCATGACCTGTCATTCCACAGTAAATAGATGAAACCCACTAGCATGAGTAGGAGTTGTTTGAGCCCTGTTGTGCCTACTCATTCATGTTTGTTTGTCATGCCTGCTACTGCTTAGAGTTGAGTCAGGTCTGATTCATCGGGGATGAATCAGAGGCGTGTGAACCTGTCCTACTGTGTGTGAGCTAAGTGTGTGAACACGATTTGGTAAAGGTAGCGGTGAGAGGCCATGTAGGAGTACATGGTGGGTTGTCTCATTGCAGCCGTCCTCAGGAACTGAGTTCTGTGTTTGTGATCCATGATTCAGCTACTACCACGCATTGGGCCCGAAACCAATGGACCCTCTCGGCTTCTTGATCACCCTCGTCCTCTGTCCAGGAGTTGCAAGTAGTTTCTGGTGTTTGTAGTATGCTGGAGGCCGTGGGCAGCGCTGACCGTAGGGGTGGGCTGTGATGCGGTAGGCACGTGGCACGGTGTACCGGGCGCCCGTTTGGTGTCTCGGGAACCCTGTTCACATCGTTTGGGGCTGTGAGCGAAACTCCGGCCGGATCTCCTCATGGATGGAACCCGAATAGGCGATAAACCTGGACTAGAGACTTAGGTGTTTAGGTAGGCCGTGGCCGACACCCACGTTGGGCTTCCGCTTGAAGGTTGCCGAGTACATGTCGTGTAAACGGCGGTAAGTGGTGAGAGCGTGTGTGAAGAAGTACACCCCTGCAGGGTTAACCTAATCTATTCGAATAGCCGTGTCCACGGAAAAGGACTTCTGGGTTGCTTATATCAGTTCATAGACAAGTGAAAGTGGATACTCTAAAATACGCAAGATAAGCGTGAGTGCTATGGATGGCGTTCTCGTAGGGAGACGGGAGCGGATCCATAGTGGTGTATTGATATGGT
This sequence comes from Triticum aestivum, assembly GCF_018294505.1. Lineage (NCBI taxonomy): Eukaryota > Viridiplantae > Streptophyta > Magnoliopsida > Poales > Poaceae > Triticum > Triticum aestivum. The sequence goes on along the minus strand of NC_057795.1, from coordinate 524,663,452 downwards.
GAATATGTGGACTCGTGTGCGCCACCTCAAAAGAGTTACTCGCAGTCGTAGTTCAGGATAGCCACCGAGTCAAAGCTGGCTTGCTGCAGTTAAACTCCACCATCCCCTTTGTTGATAATGATGCATATGTAGTTAGTTCTGATGTAAGTCTTGCTGGGTACATTTGTACTCACGTTTGCCTATTTTATGTTTTTGCAGAGAGACTTCAGTCTCACTAGTAATTCCGCGTGGTCTTCGACGTTTAGCTTGTTACCTCAGCTACGATCTTGTGCCCTCGGCAGGATCTGATAGATAGTCAGGCTTCTCAGCCTTTTTTCATTTATAGTTGTCTGTACTCAGACATGATAGCTTCCGCTTGTGCTTTGACTTGTATGCTCTGAGTGTTGGGCCATGAGACCCATGTTTGTAATATCTCGCTCCTCGGAGCCTATTGAATAAACTACTTGAGTCGTAGAGTCATTTTGTGATGCCATGTTGTATTGCACATATCGAGCATATTGTGTGTATGTTATTGAAATGCTTGGTATGTGTGGGATCTGACCATCTAGTTGTTTATCTTTAGTAGCCTCTCTTACCGGGAAATGTCTCCTAGTGTTTCCACTGAGCCATGGTAGCTTGCTACTGCTCCGGAACACTTAGGCTGGCCGGCATGTGTCCTTCTTCGTTCCTGTGTCTGTCCCTTCGGGGAAATGTCACGCGGTGAATACCGGAGTCCTGTTAGCCCGCTACAGCCCGGTTCACCGGAGTCCTGCTAGCCCAGTGCTACAGCCTGGATTCACTCGCTGATGACCGACACGTTCGATGCTGGGTCATGGATGCCTGTCCCTGTAAGTCTGTGCCGCTTTGGGTTTACGACTAGCCATGTCAGCCCGGGCTCCTTATCATATGGATGCTAGCGACACTGTCATATACGTGTGCCAAAAGGCGCAAACGGTCCCGGGCAAAGGTAAGGCGACACCCGTGGGAATACCGTGCGTGAGGCCGCAAAGTGATATGAGGTGTTACATGCTAGATCGATGTGGCATTGAGTCGGGGTCCTGACATCACTCTAACTTGGCATGCTGATGTTGGTTATATCATGCATATGGTGTCTTGCATTGCTTACTTTATACATAAAATATGTCATCTGCTTGGTTTAGACATCCTTTGTGCGAATGCCATCTGTTTAGTTTATTCATCGTTTATGTGAATTATGCAATGCCACCTTGTTTAGCCAGGCATCATATCTGTGAATTTTGCAATGTCATCCTGCTTAGCCAGTCATCTTATATGTAAATTATATCGGGCCATCTTTTTTTTCGTTACATATTATATTCGTCAACAATGTTAGTACATTCAACTACACTTCTTGTGCATCAGCCATTTGACATGGTGATGGCAAATTCTGGAGTGAAAGCAAGGTCTTCTGAGCAGACTATGCTATCTGACGAAGCACATATCTCGCTGGTTACAGATAGCTCCTCAGAGGAGGATTCAGAG
>NC_057795.1:524657256-524661895 GCF_018294505.1 Triticum aestivum | reverse complement strand
TCATTTGATTAGTTTAGACATGCTTTGTGTGAATGCCACCTGTTCAATGTCTAATTACCATATATGTGAATTATGCATTGCCATCTTGTTGCAAGACATTATATATGTGAATTATACAATGCTATCTTGTTGCAAAGGCATTATATATGTGAATTATGCAATGCCATGCTGTTTAGCCAATCATCATGTATGTGAATTATATCATGCTATCATTTTTTTGTATTACGTGTTCCATTTGTCGACAACGTTTGTATATTCAACTACTCTTCCTGTGCATCAGCCATTTGAAGTGGTGATGGAAGTATCTGGAGTGAAAACAGGGTATTCAGATCAGACAATGCTACCTGTTGAAGCAGACATCTTGCTGGCTACAGAGAGCTCCTCAGAGGAGGATTCAGAGACTGATGACCAGTCCTATTTCCCCCCTGAGGTCTATGCTCAAACTTGACAGGGTTATATTACCCATGTCATGCATGTTGTCTTGCATTGCTTAGTTTTTACATCATATATAGATTGCCATCTGCTTATTGCTTACTATATAAATCATATATTTGAATTATATCATGCCATCATGTTTACATAGTACATACACATCATCTATCTGAATTATGGCATGGCAACCCATTTAATAAAGACATCATATAGTTATATCGTCTCATCCTGTTTAGTGTTTACAGACATCATATTTAGAATTATGGCATTCTATCCATGAATGTATGTGAATTATGGCATGCCAACCTATTTAATAAACACATTATATAGTTATGTCATGTCATCCTGTTTACATAGTCTCATATTTTGAACTATGTCTTTCCATCTTTTTTAGTTAGCCATCATAATGTGAAATTGTGTCATGCTATCCTGTTTAGTTAGCCATCATATATGTGAAATTGTGTCATGCTATCATGTTTGGTTAGACAACATAAATATGAATTATTCCATGCCCTCTTTTATTCCCCACTATCCATTGCACATGTCTATCATACAATGTCTATACTTTCAATTACTTTTCTTGTTTATCAGCCATTTGAATTGGAGAGCGTGATGGCAGTATCTAAGGGAGCAACAACACGGTCTTCAGAAAAGATAGTGCTACCAGTTGATGCAGATAGAACCACGGTTGTACTTGCCCAAGGACCAGATCCACCACACATAACCCAGACTCTCGCAGATTGTACCCCTACCCAGTTGAACAGAGAACTAGCTACACCCCTTTTAACCCCAACCCTGGCAGATAGTAACCCAGTTCCAGTTGACACTGCACCGTCTCCACCACAGAGCACCCAAACACGAGTGGTTAGTAAGGGAACTGCAGTGCCCAAAGCATGAGGACCACCACTCCGAATCCCAACTCAACGCTTAAAGGAGAAGAAGATTTGTTCTCAGGTCAGGTTCTGTAGCTATGGTTCATACTCCTTTGCTCTTGCATTACTGTATTTAATCATACCAACTATTTTCAAATTTGAAGGATGGAATTGAAACTCCAATGGCGCAACAGGTATGTTTTAAACCTGTTTATTTAACTGGTTTGCTGTTGTAACCTGCTCTATGTTGATTTCTGTTTCAATTGAATAAACAATTATGTTCTCATGTCATGCACATTACAAGTGTTGTTATTGCTCTATAGTTATCCACACTTATATTCTGTCTATTCTGCTTTGTCTTGAACAAATATTATTTGAACTGTGTCTCTATCTTGATTTGGCAACAAAAACTAGAATGATATAGACCATAAAGTGACCATGGCACATAGATATATGTTTGTTTCATGCTGTTATCCTGTCCACTTTACTACTAAACTCATTTACCAAAATGAGTTTCATATACAACATGGTAAACATGTGATGTGTCTGCTTGTTTCTCTTTTAGAATGTGGACAAAATATTGGAGAACAGTACCGCGTTATCCAATGGTAAAGGAAGTAATGTAGATAAGGTTCAAGATAGTGAGACATCCCTGTTGGTCTCCAAGAAAGCTGATAAAAACTATCTTGACGACAGTGAGGGAACCCAAAAGTCCTGTCTTGATGTAGTGTTCGAGTTACTGGCCACTACTGCTGGCACAAGCTCTTCGAACTCGCTGCCTAAATCAGTTCGTCTTCTTGAGTCTCAACTTCAAGTTGAAAGACATCGATCAGATGTGCTGCGACAGGAAGCTGAAGGACTAAGGAAGTCCCTGCAGAATTCAGATGCATATTTTCTGGTGCAACAGCAAGCGCTGGAGGATTGAAGCGTCAAACAAGAGAAAGTTAATAAGCTTGCTAAGCATCTTGCCAGCATTATGGGTACCCAGGATATTGTTTCTTGAGATCTTCTGAAGTGGTTTCAGTTCTGGATTTGTTTTGCTGCGGCGTTTATTTGCGCTGGTCGCCAACTTTGACAACCAGTGTATATGATATGCTGCTTTGTTCCCTATATTTGCACTGGTGGCGAACTTTGATGCCCAGTGGATGTAATATGTGTAACAGCCGTGATAGCCTAGCATAAGTTGCTTTCTTATTTATTTCCTTGTTGTCTTGTTTATTTGTTTGCTTGTTCTTTTTAAAACTAGGCCACAATAATCATGGGCTAATATTTACTGTAGTGACACTGGGCCTGCTACGGGCCATAGAAACAGTGGGCCTTCTACGGGCCGCAGAAACAGTAGGCCTTCTACGGGCCGTAGAAACAATGGGCCTTCTACGGGCCGTAGAAACAATGGGCCTTCTACGGGCCGTATCATCAATGGGCCTTATACGGGCCGTATGACCATAACGGGCCATCGTTAATAGGTCGTATGTGATGACGCTATGAAAACGGCCCAACGTATTAACGGACCACAAACGGGCTGATGTAACCACGGGCTGAATTTGGCCCACAAGCAGAAAATGACAGTAACGGGCCGTAAGTAAACGAATGCTGGAAATGAGCCCAAGAATAAATGGGCTCTAAGAAGGCCGAAAGATAACTTTTGCTGGAAACGGCCCAACTGAATAACGGGCCCTTAATGGGTATAAAGTGATATACTGTTCATTACGGGCCAGTTTCACCACGGGCCGTTAGTGGGTGTAAAGTGATACACTGTTCATTGCGGGCCAGTTTCACCACGGGCCGTTAATAGGCCAAGAGTTACATAGGGCCTCATATGGGCCGAAAGACGTCATGGGCCATACATGGGCTAGAAGTGAAAACGGCCTGGAATCATATTGGATGGCCCAGATGACGCTACTGGGCCTAATTCGGATAGGGCGTAACAGGCCTTGGGTTAGCGGGCTGTAAATGGGCTATATGCGAACAGGCCGTTAACAGGCTTTCCATGGGCCGGCCCGCCACCTTTTAACCAAGTCAAACGGGCCGGCCTTTTCACATGAATGAGCCTCTGTGGGGCCGTGCCACGTGTCAACGTATCATAGGCGCCTTCTGTCCAATGAGTGGATGACATCTGCCCAACGGTGAGCCGACACGTGTTTCCTCCAGCCAATGATGATTTTACACGTGGAAAATCCCCATTGGTCGGGGCTGTTAACGGGTTATCGGATCCAAAACCCGACCCGATAGGTTAACGGCATTCCGTTACGGTGGATGCCACGTGTCGGTCACCCTTGACGAAAGCTGTTATGTGACACGCGATTTATCGTCATGGAAGTGGACACTTTCGTGATGATAATTTTGGTAATGTCATCGAACACTTCTACGACAGCACAGGTATGACTATCTTGATTCTATCATAAATTTTTCATGGATGTACATGCATGACAAAAAACGCGACCTGCTATGACAAACACGTATCATCACGGAAGTGTATTTTTTTGTAGTGATACTAGCTCAACTCCCAGGCCCATCAACAAATGCACAGCTCAAACGCGCAGAGATAAATAATGATGGCGTTCAAGAGAGTCCATCACGGATAGCTAAGTTGCCTGGTACCTCACTGCTTGTCATATAGTAGGATAAAATAATCGTATTTCCCGTTACAACGAGTGGTCAGTGGACAATATATATAACATGTAGAGTAAAAAAGAGATGCAACAAGTGCACAACCTCTTTGGCGAAGCCATGTCGATCTCAGCGTGATTGGGTTGGCCGGTGAGGATGCTCCGGCTAACTTGGCTGTCGGGGGAGGGGAAGAAGATCTTAGGTGTCTAGAGATGGAGCCCGAGGTACTGCTCCGCTGTGATGGAGGGTTTCATCGTTGGAGCAGCTCCGGTGAGTTGTATAACGCCGAGGCTGAAGCAGGACAAGAGAGACAATGTTAACCCGAGTAGAATTCTAATAGCATCTCCAATAAATGACGTAAATTACATAACCACAAAGTGCTAGATGTAAAATACATCAGCCGCTCATCTCTGAACTTAACTGTCGAAACTTAATTTAACTGTCGAAACTGAACTTAACTGTCGAAACTGAATTTTGCTGTCGAAACTGAATTTTGCTGTTGAAACTGAACGCACTAGCAAGGTGAGGCTACACGTTGGTCGACTGACTTTTTCATCTCTGATCAGTTGATTTTGCAGCCATTGGATACGAAATCAAGGGCCTGCAGTTCATCTTCAACCTCCACCCCACTGAGCCACCAGCCACCACCGGCCAAACAGCAGCCCCCCGCCGCCCGCGGCCGGCGGTGCACCGCCCCGCCCGCCCCGAAAACACTGCCCACCGCC
>NC_057795.1:524269046-524349568 GCF_018294505.1 Triticum aestivum | reverse complement strand
AGGAGGGCCTCCCAAAACACACCTTATGCCTTTGGTGCAGCCCCTCCCTCTCTCCCAAGTTCTTCTCCTCTCCCGTGGTGCTTGGCGAAGCCCTGCGGGATTGCCACGCTCCTCCACCACCACCACGCCGTTGTGCTGCTGTAGGATGGAGTCTTCCTCAACCTCTCCCTCTCTCCTTGCTGGATCAAGGCGTGGGAGACGTCACCGGGCTGTACGTGTGTTGAACGCGGAGGTGCCGTCCGTTCGGCACTTGATCATCGGTGATCTGAATCACGACGAGTACGACTCCATCAACCCCGTTCACTTGAACGCTTCCGCTTAGCGATCTACAAGGGTATGTAGATGCAAACCCTCCTCTCCTTTCTACTCGTTGCTGGTCTCTCCATAGATAGATCTTGGTGATTCGTAGGAAAATTTTTGAATTTCTGCTACGTTACCCAACAATAGGCTCTCCATCATAGAAGGATGATTGAGTCTCCGGGATCCTTAAATCTGCAGCCAAACTCATCCTCTTGAATCTATATTCATACTCACAGTTCTGGTTTTGCAGGTCATAGATCTGGGCCTGGAGGTGCTCGATTTTCTCTTGAAGCTTGAAGATGGTCTCCCCAATAACTTTGGCATCCAGCTTGTGGTTGTTAGTGAACTCCGTGATCATCATCTGGTTGGCGTTGAGTCCACGCTCCACCATCCCTTGACACTTGAAAACTTGCTACTCCACGGCTTCGAGCTTTGTCTCCACGCTCCCGGTACGCCTTGGTCCCTCCACATCGCGGATGTGGAGCACCCCCTCACGCATCTCAATGATTTGAGGGTGTTGCAGCACCTCCGCGAGATAGGGGTTGATAACCCTCTCAAAAAACTTGTCCTTGGGAGCGCTTGGAGACGTCATGATGCTCTAGATCTGAAACAGAAACAGCTCGAAATGAAAATAGAGGATATTTGCGTGATACGGTGGTCAAAACCTTCGGGAGTATATATAATGAATTTTTACCGACCAAAATACGTAACGTGCAAGAAAACGGAGTCCGAGAGGCACGCGAGGTGCCCACAAGACAGGGGGGCGCGCCCAGTAGGGGGGGCGCCCTCCACTCTCGTGGGGGCCTCGTGTCCCTTTCGGACTACTTCTTTCTTCCTAAAATTCTTAAGTATTCCAAAACTGATAAAAATTGCCATTGGAGTTGTTTTGGAGTCGGTTTACTTACCGTACCACATACCTATACCTCTTCGGAGTCTGGAACATTCTGGAAAGTGTCCCTTATGTATTCCTCAGGGGTTACGGTTTCAGTAATATTAGTTTCAACATTGATAGGATTACCTGAAATATAATGTTTAATTCTTTGACCATTTACCACCCTTGGACTTGTGCCTTCAAAGTTGTTGATTTTTATGGCACCAGAACGATAGACCTCCTCGATAACGTAAGGACCTTCCCATTTTGAGAGAAGTTTTCCTGCAAAAAATCTTAAACGAGAGTTGAATAATAATACATAGTCTCCTATGTTAAACTCACGCTTTTGTATCCTCTTATCATGCCAGCGTTTGACTTTTTCTTTGAATAGCTTGGCATTCTCATATGCTTGGCTTCTCCATTCATCAAGTGAGCTAATATCAAATAACCTCTTCTCACCGGCAAGTTTGAAGTCATAATTGAGCTCCTTAATATCCCAATATGCCTTATGTTCAAGTTCGAGAGGTAAATGACACACTTTTCCATAAACCATCTTATATGGAGACATACCCATAGGATTTTTGTATGCAGTTCTATAGGCCCATAATGCATCATCAAGTTTTTTGGACCAATTCTTTCTAGATCTATTCACAATCTTTTGCAGAATTAATTTGAGCTCTCTATTGCTCAACTATACTTGAACACTAGACTGCGGATGATAAGGAGATGCGATTCTATGATTGACATCATACTTAGCAAGCATCTTACGGAAAGCGCCATGAATAAAATGTGAACCACCATCCGTCATAAGATATCTAGGGACTCCAAACCTCGGAAAAATAACTTCTTTAAGCATTTTAATAGAAGTGTTATGATCAGCACTACTAGTTGGAATATCTTCTACCCACTTAGTAATGTAATCAACAGCAACTAAAATATGTGTATAACCATTAGAGGCAGGAAAAGGTCCCATATAATCAAAGCCCCAAACATCAAACGGTTCAATTACAAGAGAATAATTCCTGGGCATTTCTTGATGTCTACTAATGTTACCTATTCTTTGGCATTCATCACAAGATAAGACAAACTTACGAGCATCTTTGAAGAGAGTAGGCCAATAAAAACCAGATTGTAGTACCTTGTGTGCAGTTCTATCTCCAGTGTGGTGTCATCCATAGGATTCAGAGTGACACTTGCGTAGGATCTGTTCCTGTTCATGCTCAGGCACACAACATCTAATAACACCATCTACTCCTTCTTTATAAAGGTGTTGATCATCCTAGAAGTAATGTCTTAAATCATAAAAGAACTTTTTCTTTTGCTGGTATGTGAAACTAGGTGGTATAAATCTAGCAACGATGTAATTAGCATAATCAGCATACCAAGGAGCAGTACGAGAAGCATTAACGACCACTAGTTGTTCATCAGGAAAGCTATCATTAATAGGCAGTGGGTCATCAAGAACATTCTCTAACCTAGACAAGTTATATGTAACTGGGTTCTCAGCTCCCTTTCTATCAATAATATGCAAGTCAAATTCTTGGAGCAAGAGAACCCATCTAATGAGTCTAGGCTTAGCATCTTTCTTTTCCATAAGATATTTAATAGCAGCATGATCAGTGTGAATAGTAACTTTGGAATCAACAATATAAGGTCTAAACTTATCACATGCAAACACAACTGCTAAAAACTCTTTTTCAGTAGTAGCATAATTTCTCTGGGAAGTATCAAGAGTCTTACTAGCATACTGGATAACATTCAATTGTTTATCGACTCTTTGCCCTAGAATAGCACCTACAGCATAATCACTAGCATCACACATAATTTCAAAAGGTAAATTCCAATCAGTTGGCTGAACAATAGGTGCAGTGATCAAAGCTTTCTTAAGTATTTCAAATGCTTCTACACGATCATCATCAAAGACAAAAGGAATATCTTTTTGCAATAAATTAGTCAGAGGCCTAGAGAGTTTAGAAGAGTCCTTAATGAACCTCCTATAAAAACCGGCATGACCAAGGAAACTTCTTATACCTTTTATGTCCTTGGGACATGGCATCTTTTCAATAGCATCAACTTTGGCTTTATCAACTTCAATACCTCTCTCGGAGATCTTATGCCCCAAGACAATGCCTTCATTAACCATAAAGTGACACTTCTCCCAATTCAGGACGAGACTAGTGTCCTCGCATCTCTGCAAAACTCGATCAAGGTTGCTCAAACAATCATCAAAAGAGGATCCATAAACTGAGAAATTGATACGTCCATTTTGCATCATGCTTTTATATCAATATTTATTGCATTATGGGATGTTATTACACATTATATCTCAATACTTATGGCTATTCTCCCTTATTTTACAAGGTTTACCATGAAGAGGGGGGATGCCGGCAGATGGAATTCTGGCTGGAAAAGGAGCAAACATTGGAAACCTATTCTGCACAACTCCAAAAGACCTGAGACTCCACGAAACAACTTTTTAGATTTAATAAGAATTTTTGGGCAAAAGAAATAGGCCAGGGGGCCCACACCCTGTCCAGGAGACAGGAGGGGGGCGCCCCCCTAGGGCGCGGCCCCCCTATCTCCTGGGCCCCCTGGTGGGCTTCCGGCGTCTATCTTCTGCTATATGAAGGGTTTTCCCCTGGAAAAAATCATGGGCAAGCTTACGGGACGAAACTCCGCCGCCACGAGGCGGAACCTTGGCGGAATCAATCTAGGGCTCTGGCGGAGCTGTTCTGCCGGGGACACTTCCCTCCGGGAGGGGGAAATCATCACCAACGTCATCACCAACGATCCTCTCATCGGGAGGGGGTCAATCTCCATCAACATCTTCACCAGCACCATCTCATCTCAAAACCCTAGTTCATCTCTTGTATCCAATCTTGTATCAAAACCACAAATTGGTACCTGTGGGTTGCTAGTAGTGTTGATTACTCCTTGTAGTTGATGCTATTTGGTTTACTTGGTGGAAGATCATATGTTCAGATCCTTTATGCATATTATTACTCCTCTGATTATGAACATGAATATGCTTTGTGAGTAGTTACGTTTGTTCCTGAGGACATGGGTGAAGTCTTGCTATTAGTAGTCATGTGAATTTGGTATTCGTTCGATATTTTGATGAGATGTATGTTGTCTCTCCTCTAGTGGTGTTATGTGAACGTCGACTACATGACACTTCACCATTATTTGGGCCTAGAGGAAGGCATAGGGAAGTAATAAGTAGATGATGGGTTGCTAGAGTGACAGAAGCTTAAACCCTAGTTTATGCGTTGCTTCGTTAGGGGTTGATATGGACCCATATGTTTAATGTTGTGGTTAGGTTTACCTTAATACTCCTTTTTGTAGTTGCGGATGCTTGCAATAGGGGTTAATCATAAGTGGGATGCTTGTCCATGTTAGGGCAGTACCCAAGTGCCGGTCCACCCACATATCAAATTATCAAAGTACCGAACGCGAATCTTATGAACGTGATGAAAACTAGCTTGACGATAATTCCCAATGTGTCCTCGGGAGCTCCTTCTTCATTATTAGAATTTGTCCAGGCTTATCCTTTGCTACATAAAGGATTGGGCCACCTTGCTGCACTTTATTTACTTTATTTACTTTTGCTCGTTACTATTTATCTTATCACAAAACTATCTATCACCTACTATTTCAGTGCTTGCAGAGAAAACCTTACTGAAAACCGCTTATCATTTCCTTCTGCTCCTCGTTGGGTTCGACACTCTTACTTATCGAAAGGACTACGATAGATCCCCTATACTTGTGGGTCATCAAGACTCTTTTCTGGCGCCGTTGCCGGGGAGCGTAGCGCTCTTGGTGAGTGGAACTTGGTAAGGAAACATTTATATAGTGTGCTGAAATTTTCTGTTACTTGTCACTATGGAAACTAATCCTTTGAGGGGCTTGTTTGGGGTATCTTCACCCCAACCAGAAGAGCAAAGAGATGCTCCTCAACCTACTGAACCTTATGAAAATATTCACTTTGAGATTCCTTCGGGTATGATAGAAAAACTGCTAGCTAATCCTTTTGCAGGAGACGGAACATTGCATCCCGACTTACACCTTATCTTTGTGGATGAAGTTTGTGGATTATTTAAGCTTGCAGGTATTCCCGATGATGTTGTCAAAAGGAAGGTCTTCCCTTTATCTTTGAAGGGAGATGCAATGACATGGTATAGGCTATGTGATGATACGAGATATTGGAATTATAAGCGATTGAAGTTGGAATTTCACCAGAAGTTCTATCCTATGCATCTTGTTCATCGTGATCGTAATTACATATATAATTTCTGGCCTCGCGAAGGAGAAAGCATCGCTCAAGCTTGGGGGAGGCTTAAGTCAATGTTGTATTCATGCCCCAATCATGAGCTCTCTCGGGAAATGATTATTCAGAATTTTATGCTCGGCTTTCTCTTGATAATCGCAACTTGCTCGATACTTCCTGTGTTGGTTCCTATATGCTGAAGACTATTGATTTCAAATGGGACTTATTGGAAAGAATTAAAGCAACTCTGAAGATTGGGGTTCCGACGATGGTAAGGAGTCAGGTATGACACCTAAGTTTGATTGTGTTAAATCTTTTATGGATACCGATGCTTTCCGTGGATTTAGCTCTAAGTATGGACTTGACTCTGAGATAGTAGCTACTTTTTGTGAAACTTTTGCTACTCACGTTGATCTCCCTAAAGAGAAGTGGTTTAAATATAATCCTCCTATTGAAGTTAAAGTAGTTGCACCTATTACAGTCGAAGAAAAGACTATTACATATAGTGATCCCATTATTCCTACTGCTTATGTTGAAAAACCTCCTTTTCCTGTTAGGATAAAAGATCATGCTAAAGCTTCAACTGTTGTTCGTAAGAGCAATGTTAGAACTTATACACCTCTTGAGCAAATCAAAGTTGAACCTAATGTTGCTATTTTTAAAGATCTCTTGTCTGGTAATATTGATGGGCATGTTATTTATTTCTGTGATGAAACTGCTAGAATTGCCAAACCTTGTGCTAAAGATAAACATAGACCTGTGGTAGGCATGCCTGTTATTTCTGTTAAAATAGGAGATCATTGTTATCATGGCTTATGTGATATGGGTGCTAGTGCTAGTGCAATACCTATTGACTTATACAAAGAAATTAAGCACGATATTGCACCTACTGAGTTAGAAGATATTGATGTCACAAATTAACTTGCCAATAGAGATACTATTTCACCAATGGGAATTGTTAGAGATGTTGAAGTCTTGTGTGGGAAAACTAAATATCCTGCTGATTTTCTTATTCTTGGCTCCCCACAAGATAGCTTTTGTCCCATTATATTTGGTAGACCCTTCTTGAACACCGTTAATGCTAGGATAGATTGCGAAAAGGATGCAGTTACTATTGGTCTAGGTGATATGTCTCATGAGTTCAACTTTTCTAAATTTCGTAGACAACACCGTGAAGAGGAACCATCTAGTAAGGATGAAATTATTGGTCTTGCTTCCATTGCTGTTCCTCCAACTGATCCGTTAGAACAATATTTGCTAGACCATGAAAACGATATGTTTATGAAGGAAAGGGAAGAAATAGATGAAGTGTTCCTTAAACAAGAACCTATGCTGAAACATAACCTTCCCATTGAAATTCTTGGGGATCCCCTCCACCCAAGGGTGATCCCGTGTTTGAACTCAAACCATTACCTGATAATCTTAACTATGCTTATCTTGATGAAAAAGAAATATATCCTGTTAATATTAGTGCTAACCTTTCAGAGAAAGAAGAAGAAAGATTATTGAAAACTCTGGAGAAGCACCGAGCTGCTATTGGATATACCCTGGATGATCTTAAGGGCATTAGTCCCACATTATGCCAACACAAAATTTCAGTGGAGAAAGATGCCAAACCAGTTAGAGATCCTCAAAGACGATTAAATCCCAAAATGAAGGAAGTGGTAAGAAAGGAGATACTAAAGCTCCTTGAGGCAGGCATTATTTATCCCATTGCTGATAGTGAATGGGTAAGCCCTGTCCATTGTGTCCCTAAAAAGAGAGGTATTGCCGTTGTTCCTAATGATAAAGATGAATTGATCCCACAAAGAATTATTACAAGTTATAGGATGGTAATTGATTTCCGTAAGTTAAATAAAGCTACTAAGAAAGATCATTACCCTTTCCCTTTTATTGATCAAATGCTAGAAAGGTTACCCAAACACACACATTTTTGCTTTCTAGACAGTTATTCTGGTTTCTGTCAGATACCTGTATCAGCAGGGGATGAATCTAAAACTACCTTTACTTGCCCTTTTGGTACTTTTCCTTATAGACGTATGCCTTTTGGTTTATGTAATGCACCTGCTACCTTTCAAAGATGCATGATGGCTATATTTTCTGATTTTTGTGAAAAGATTTGTGAGGTACTCATGGATGATTTCTCCGTCTATGGATCCTCTTTTGATGATTGTTTGAGCAACCTTGATCGAGTTTTGCAGAGATACGAAGACACTAATCTCATCCTAAATTGGGAAAAGTGTCACTTTATGGTTAATGAAGGCATTGTGTTGGGGCACAAGATCTCCGAGAGAGGTATTGAAGTTGATAAAGCCAAAGTTGATGCTATTGAAAAGATGCCATGTCCCAAGGACATAAAAGGTATAAGAAGTTTTCTTGGTCATGTCGGTTTTTATAGGAGGTTCATTAAGGACTTTTCTAAAATCTCTAGGCCTCTGACTAATTTATTGCAAAAATATATTCCTTTTGTCTTTGATGATGATTGTGTAGAAGCATTTGAAACACTCAAGAAAGCTTTGATCACTGCACCTATTGTTCAGCCACCTAATTGGAATTTATTTTTTGAAATTATGTGCGATGCTAGAGATTATGCTGTAGGGGCTGTTTTAGGGCAAAGAGTCGATAAGAAATTGAATGTTATCCAGTATGCTAGTAAGACTCTTGATACTGCCCAGAGAAATTATGCTACCACTGAAAAAGAATTCTTAGCAGTTGTGTTTGCATGTGATAAGTTTAGACCTTATATTGTTGATTCCAAAGTCACTATCCACACTGATCATGCTGCTATTAAATACCTTATGGAAAAGAAAGATGCTAAGCCTAGACTCATTAGATGGATTCTCTTGCTCCAAGAATTTGGCTTGCATATTGTTGATAGAAAGGGAGCTGAGAACCCCGTTGCAGACAACTTGTCTAGGCTAGAGAATGTTCTTGATGACCCACTACCTATTAATGATAGTTTTTCTAATGAACAATTAGCGGTTGTCAATGCTTCTTGTACTGCTCCTTGGTATGCTGATTATGCTAATTACATTGTTGCCAAATATATACCTCCTAGTTTCACATACCAACACAAGAAAAAGTTCTTTTATGATTTAAGACATTACTTTTGGGATGATCCACACCTTTATAAAGAAGGAGTAGATGGTATTATTAGACGTTGTGTGCCTGGGCATGAATAGGAACAAATCCTACGCAAGTGTCACTCTGAATCCTATGGAGGACACCACGCTGGAGATAGAACTGCACACAAGGTACTACAATCTGGTTTTTATTGGCCTACTCTTTTCAAAGATGCTCGTAAGTTTGTCGTATCTTGTGATGAATGTCAAAGAATAGGTAACATCAGTAGACGTCAAGAAATGCCTATGAATTATTCTCTTGTTATTGAACCGTTTGATGTTTGGGGCTTTGATTATATGGGACCTTTTCCTGCCTTCAATGGTTATACACATATTTTAGTTGCTATTGATTACGTTACTAAGTGGGTACAAGCTATTCCAACTAGTAGTGTTGATCATAACACTTCTATTAAAATGCTTAAAGAAGTTATTTTTCCGAGGTTTGGGGTCCCTAGATATCTTATGACTGATGGTGGCTCACACTTTATTCATGGTGCTTTTCGTAAGATGCTTGCTAAGTATGATGTCAATCATAGAATCGCATCTCCTTATCATCCGCAGTCTAGTGGTCAAGTAGAGTTGAGCAATAGAGAGCTCAAATTAATTCTGCAAAAGACTGTGAATAGATCTAGAAAGAATTGGTCCAAAAAACTTGATGATGCATTATGGGCCTATAGAACTGCATACAAAAATCCTATGGGTATGTCTCCATATAAGATGGTTTATGGAAAAGCGTGTCATTTACCTCTCGAACTTGAACATAAGGCATATTGGGATATTAAGGAGCTCAATTATGACTTCAAACTTGCCGGTGAGAAGAGGTTATTTGATATTAGCTCACTTGATGAATGGAGAAGCCAAGCATATGAGAATGCCAAGCTATTCAAAGAAAAAGTCAAACGCTGGCATGATAAGAGGATACAAAAGCGTGAGTTTAACATAGGAGACTATGTATTATTATTCAACTCTCGTTTAAGATTTTTTGCAGGAAAACTTCTCTCAAAATGGGAAGGTCCCTACGTTATCGAGGAGGTCTATCGTTCTGGTGCTATAAAAATCAACAACTTTGAAAGCACAAATCCAAGGGTGGTAAACGGTCAAAGAATTAAACATTGTATTTCAGGTAATCCTATCAATGTTGAAACTAATATTATTGAAACCATAACCCTGAGGAATACATAAGAGACACTTTCCAGAACGTTCCAGACTCCGAAAAGGCATAGGTACGTGGTACGGTAAGTAAACCGACTCCAAAACAACTCTAATGGCAATTTTCATCAGTTTTCGATTATTTAAGGATTTTAGGAAGAAAGAAGTAGTCCGAAAGGGACACGAGGCTCCCACGAGAGAGGAGGGCGCGCCCCCTGTAGGGCGCGCCCCCCTTTCTCGTGGGCACCTCGTGGGCCTCCCGGACTCCGTTTTCTTGTATGTTACGTATTTTGGTCGATAATAATTCATTATATATACTCCCGAAGGTTTTGACCACTGTATCACGCAAATATCCTCTGTTTTCATTTCGAGCTGTTCCTGTTGCGGATTTGGAACAAGATGTCGTCCCAAGATTCGGAGGGAGAGAGCTACATGGCTAACTATATTGCGAACCCAGACATAAGCCAGAGAAGAAAAGTGCAACAACTCCTACTCCATCACCTCCGAAGAAATAATCACATGGGTATGGGCACTCCCCTTAGCAACTGCAAAGCTTGGGGAGGTGCCCCGGTATCGTATCACCATCACACTCCTATCTTTACAGCTTTATTTAGTTCGATCCTTTTGGTAGTATCTTGATCTATTAGTTCAAAGTTTTGATAGCAAGTAGTTTTGAGTTTTTCATTGTGATCTCTTTATGTAATCGAGTCCGTGTGCTATCTATAATAAATATTAGTGTTGAGTCAAGGGCTTTGCTATGTTGCTACGATCTTGAAAAAGTAGAAAGAACAAAAGAGTTCATATTGATCTTATGAATAGTGATAACTTCACACATAGAAAGTATGAGGCATAAAAATTGTTGAGAGTTGATGAACGTAGCCTTGGTCATTGTTGCAATTAATAGGAAGTAATAAGGAAAGAGGGGTTCACATATAAATATATTATCTTGGACATCTTTTATGATTGTGAAGCACTCATTAAGTATGACATGCTAAAAGAGTTGACGTTGGACAAGGAAGACAACATAATGGTTTATGTTTTCCGACATCTCAGTTAAAGTATATTGTCATTGACCTTCCAAACATGTTGAGCTTGCCTTTCCCCCTTATGCTAGCCAAATTCCTTGCGCCAAGTAGAGATACTACTTGTGCTTCCAAATATCCTTAAACCCAGTTTTGCCATGAGAGTCCACCATACCTACCTACGGATTGAGTAAGATCCTTCAAGTAAGTTGTCATTGGTGCAAGCAATAAAAATTGCTCTCTAAATATGTATGACTTATTAGTGCAGAGAAAATAAGCTTTGTACGAACTTGTTGTCGAAGTAATAAAAGCGACGGACTGCATAATAAAGGTCCACATACAAGGGGCAATATAAAGTGACGTTCTTTTGCATTAAGATTTTGTGCATCAACCCTAAACGCACATGACAACCTCTGCTTCCCTCTGCGAAGGGCCTATCTTTTACTTTATGTTTTACTTTATGCTTGAGTCAAGGTGATTCTCACCTTTCCCTTTTTTATTTTTTTATCCTTTGGCAAGCTCCTCGTGTTTGAAATATCACGATGCATACATCCAATTGGATGTAAGTTGGCATAGGCTATTATTGTTGACATCACCTAAAGTTGAATATGTTGGGAGGCAACACAATAAGCCCCTATCTTTCTTAGTGTTCGGCTGAAACTCTATAACCACAAGTATTGTGTGAGTGTTAACAATTATAGGGGACTACAAGATAGTTGAGTATGTGAGTTGCTAAAAATCTCTATTATTGACTCTTTCTGATGTTACGATAAATTGCAATTGCTTCAATGACTAAGATTATAGTTTCATAGTTCCCAATGAAGTTTCTGAACCATACTTGACATTGTGAATTGCTTATTACCTGAACATAGGAAATCATATGACAAAATCCATATATGTTGTTGTTATTAGAATGATCATGATGCCCTCATGTCCGTATTTTATTTTTATCGACACCTCTATATCTAAACATGTGGACATATTTTTCGATTTCGGCTTCCGCTTGAGGACAAGCAAGGTCTAAGCTTGGGGGAGGTGATACGTCCATTTTGCATCATGCTTTTATATCAATATTTATTGCATTATGGGTTGTTATTACACATTATATCTCAATACTTATGGCTATTCTTCCTTATTTTACAAGGTTTACCATGAAGAGGGGGGATGCCGGCAGCTGGAATTCTGGCTGGAAAAGGAGAAACGTTGGAAATCTATTCTGCACAACTCCAAAAGACCTGAGACTCCACGAAACAACTTTTTAGATTTAATAAGAATTTTTGGACAAAAGAAATAGGCCAAGGGGCCCACACCCTGTCCAGGAGACAGGGGGCGCCCCCCCCCCCCCTAGGGCGCGGCCCCCTATCTCCTGGGCCCCCTGGTGGGCTTCCGGCGTCCATCTTCTGCTATATGAAGGGTTTTCCCCTGGAAAAAATCGTGGGCAAGCTTACGGGACGAAACTCCGCCGCCACGAGGCGGAACCTTGGCGGAATCAATCTAGGGCTCTGGCGGAGCTGTTCTGCCGGGGACACTTCCCTCCGGGAGGGGGAAATCATCACCAACGTCATCACCAACGATCCTCTCATCGGGAGGGGGTCAATCTCCATCAACATCTTCACCAGCACCGTCTCATCTCAAAACCCTAGTTCATCTCTTATATCCAATCTTGTATCAAAACCACAAATTGGTACTTGTGGGTTGCTAGTAGTGTGGATTACTCCTTGTAGTTTATGCTATTTGGTTTACTTGGTGGAAGATCATATGTTCAGATCCTTTATGCATATTATTACTCCTCTGATTATGAACATGAATATGCTTTGTGAGTAGTTACGTTTGTTCCTGAGGACATGGGTGAAGTCTTGCTATTAGTAGTCATGTGAATTTGGTATTCGTTCGATATTTTGATGAGATGTATGTTGTCTCTCCTCCAGTGGTGTTATGTGAATGTCGACTACATGACACTTCACCATTATTTGGGCCTAGAGGAAGGCATAGGGAAGTAATAAGTAGATGATGGGTTGCTAGAGTGACAGAAGCTTAAACCCTAGTTTATGCGTTGCTTCGTTAGGGGTTGATATGGACCCATATGTACCTTAATACTCCTTTTTGTAGTTGCGGATGCTTGAAATAGGAGTTAATCATAAGTGAGATGCTTGTCCATGTTAGGGCAGTACCCAAGTGCCGGTCCACCCACATATCAAATTAGCAAAGTACTGAACGAGAATCTTATGAACGTGATGAAAACTAGCCTGGCGATAATTCCCAATGTGTCCTCGAGAGCTCCTTCTTCATTATTAGAATTTGTCCAGGCTTATACTTTGCTACATAAAGGATTGGGCCACCTTGCTGCACTTTATTTACTTTATTTACTTTTGCTCGTTACCATTTATCTTATCACAAAACTATCTATCACCTACTATTTCAGTGCTTGCAGAGAAAACCTTACTGAAAACCGCTTATCATTTCCTTTTGCTCCTCGTTGGGTTCGACACTCTTACTTATCGAAAGGACTACGATAGATCCCCTATACTTGTGGGTCATCAGAAATCATCCATGAATACCTCACAAATGTTTTCACAAAAATCAGAGGATATAGCCATCATGCATCTTTGGAAGGTAGCAGGTGCATTACATAAATCAAAATGCATACGTCTATAAGCAAAAGTACCAAAAGGGGCAAGTAAAAGTAGTTTTAGATTGATCCTTCGCTGACATAGGTATCTGAGAGAAACCAGAATAACCATCTAGAAAGCAAAAATGTGTGTGTTTGGATAGTCTTTCTAGCATTTGATCAATAAAAGGTAAAGGGTAATGATCTTTCTTAGTAGCTTTATTTAACTTACGGAAATCAATTACCATCCTATAACCTGTAACAATTCTTTGAGGGATCAATTCATCTTTATCATTAGGAACAACGGTAATACCTGCCTTTTTAGGAACACAATGGACATGGCTTACCCATTCACTATCAGCAACGGGATAAATAATACCTGCCTCAAGGAGCTTTAGTATCTCCTTTCTTACCACTTCCTTCATCTTGGGATTTAATCGTCTTTGAGGATCTCTAACTGGTTTGGCATCTTTCTCCACTATAATTTTGTGTTGGCATAATGTGGGACTAATGCCCTTAAGATCATCCCGAGTATATCCAATAGCTGCTCGGTGCTTCTTCAGAGTTTTCAATAATCTTTCTTCTTCTTTCTCTGAAAGGTTAGCACTAATAATAACAGGATATATTTCTTTTTCATCAAGATAAGCATACTTAAGATTATCAGGTAATGGTTTGAGTTCAAACACGGGATCACCCTTGGGTGGAGGGGGATCCCCAAGAATTTCAACGGGAAGGTTATGTTTCAGCATAGGTTCCTGTTTAAGGAACACTTCATCTATTTCCTCTCTTTCCTTCATAAACATATCATTTTCATGGTCTAGCAAATATTGTTCTAACGGATCAGTTGGAGGAACAGCAATGGAAGCAAGACCAATAATCTCATCCTTACTAGGTGGTTCCCTATCATGAGGTTGTCTACTAAACTTAGTGAAATTAAACTCATGAGACATACCATCTATGCCAACAGTGACAATATTCTTTTCACAACTAATCTTAGCACTAGCTGTATTCAAGAAGGGTCTACCAAAAATAATGGGACAAAAATCATCTTGTGGGGAACCAAGAACAAGAAAATCAGCAGGGTATTTAACCTTCCCACACAAAACTTCAACATCTCTAACAATTCCAAAGGGTTTAATGGTATCCCTATTAGCAAGCTTAATAGTAACATCAATGTCTTCTAATTCAATGGGTGCAATGTCATGCATAATTTCTTGATATAAAGTATAAGGTACTGCACTAGCACTAGCACCCATATCACATAAGCCATGATAACAATGATCTCCTATTTTAACAGAAATAACAGGCATGCCTACGGCAGGTCTACGTGTCTTAGTGTCTGGCCTAGCAATATTAGTAGTCTCACCACAGAAATAAATAACATGCCCATCTAAATCCTCATCCAAGAGATCTTTGACCATAGTAATACTAGGTTCAATATTAATTTGCTCAGGAGGTGTATAAGTCCTAGTATTACTCTTACAAACAACAGTCGAAGCTTTAGCATGATCCTTTATCCTGACAGGAAAAGGAGGTCTCTCAACATAAGCAGTAGGAACAATAGGATCACTATAGGTAATAGTCTTTTCTTCGACTGTAATAGATGCAACTACTTTCACTTCAACAGGAGGATCATATTTAAACCACTTCTCTTTAGGGAGATCAACGTGAGTAGCAAAAGATTCACAGAAAGAAGCTACTATCTCAGAGTCAAGTCCATACTTAGTGCTAAATCCACGAAAAGCATCGGTATCCATAAAAGATTTAACACAATCGAACCTGGTTGTCATACCTGACTCCTTACCATCGTCGGAACCCCAATCTTCAGAGTTGCATTTAATTCTTTCCAATAAGTCCCATTTGAAATCAATAGTCTTCAGCATATAAGAACCAGCACAGGAAGTATCGAGCAGGTTGCGATTATCAAGACAAAGCCGATCATAAAAGTTCTGAATAATCATTTCCCGAGAGAGCTCATGATTGGGGCATGAATATAACATTGACTTAAGCCTCCCCCAAGCTTGAGCAATTCTTTCTCCTTCACAAGGCCAGAAATTATATATGTAATTACGATCACGATGAACAAGGTGCACAGGGTAGAACTTCTGGTGAAATTCCAGCTTCAGTCGCTTATAATTCCAAGATCTCGTATCATCACAAAGCCTAGGCCATGTCAATGCATCTCCATTAAAAGATAAAGGGAAGACCTTCCTTCTGACAACATCATCGGGAATACCTGCAAGCTTAAATAATCCACAAACTTCATCCACAGAGATAAGGTGTAAATCGGGATGCAATGTTTCGTCTCCTGCAAATGGATTAGCTAGCAGTTTCTCTATCATACCCAAAGGAATCTCAAAGTAAAAAATTTCATAAAGTTCAGTAGGTTGAGGAGCAACTCTTTGCTCTTCTGGTTGGGGTGAAGATACCCCAAACAAGCCCCTCAAAGGATTAGTTTCCATAGTGACAAGTAACAGAAAATTTCAGCACACTATATAATTGTTTTCCTTACCAAGTTCCACTCACCAAAAGCGCTACACTCCCCGGCAATGGTGCCAGAAAAGAGTCTTGATGACCCACAAGTGTACGGGATCAATCGTAGTCCTTTCGGTAAGTAAGAGTGTCGAACCCAACGAGGAGCAGAAGGAAATGAGAAGCGGTTTTCAGTAAGGTTTTCTCTGCAAGCACTGAAATTGTAGGTGATAGATAGTTTTGTGATAAGATAAATAGTAACGAGTAACAAGTAAATAAAATGTGCAGCAAGGTGGCCCAATCCTTTATGTAGCAAAGGATAAGTGTCGGTGTCAAAATCGGCGGATCTCGGGTAGGGGGTCCCAAACTGTGCGTCTAGGCGGATGGTAACAGGAGACAAGGGACACGATGTTTTTACCCAGGTTTGGGCCTCTCGATGGAGGTAAAACCCTACTCCTGCTTGATTGATATTGATGATATGGGTAGTACAAGAGTGGATCTACCACGAGATCAAGGAGGCTAATGTCAGGACCCCGACTCGATGTCACATCGATCTAGCCGGTAACACCTCATATCACTTTGCGGCCTCACGCACGGTATCCCCACGGGTGTCGCCTTACCTTTGCCCGGGACCGTTTGCGCCTTTTGGCTCACGTATATGATAGTGTCGCTAGCATCCATATGATAAAGAGCCCGGGCTGACATGACTAGTCGTAAACCCAAAGTGGCACAGACTTACAGGGACAGGCATCCATGACCCAGCATCGAACGTGTCGGTCATCAGCGAGTGGATCCAGGCTGTAGCACTGGGCTAGCAGGACTCCGGTGAACCGGGCTGTAGCGGGCTAACAGGACTCCGGTATTCATCGCGTGACATTTCCCCGAAGGGACAGACACAGGAACGAAGAAGGACACATGCCGGCCAGCCTAAGTGTTCCGGAGCAGTAGCAAGCTACCATGGCTCAGTGGAAACACTAGGAGACATTTCCCGGTAAGAGAGGCTACTAAAGATAAACAACTAGATGGTCAGATCCCACACATACCAAGCATTTCAATAACATACACACAATATG
The DNA here is from genome assembly GCF_018294505.1 of Triticum aestivum. Taxonomy (NCBI): domain Eukaryota; kingdom Viridiplantae; phylum Streptophyta; class Magnoliopsida; order Poales; family Poaceae; genus Triticum; species Triticum aestivum. Next base: position 524,332,684 of record NC_057795.1, on the reverse strand, counting down.
CTCGATATGTGCAAATACAACATGGCATCACAACATGACTCTACGACTCAAGTAATTTATTCAATAGGCTCCGAGGAGCGAGATATTACAAACATGGGTCTCATGACCCAACAATCAGAGCATACAAGTCAAAGCACAAGCGGAAGCTATCATGTCTGAGTACAGACATCTATAAATGAAAAAGGCTGAGAAGCCTGACTATCTACCAGATCCTGCCGAGGGCACAAGATCGTAGCTGAGGTAACAAGCTAAACGTCGAAGTCCACGCGGAACTACTAGTGAGACTGAAGTCTCTCTGCAAAAACATAAAATAGGCAAACGTGAGTACAAATGTACCCAGCAAGACTTACATCAGAACTAACTACATATGCATCATTATCAACAAAGGGGTGGTGGGGTTTAACTGCAGCAAGCCAGCTTTGACTCGGTGGCTATCCTAAACTACGACTGCAAGCGACTCTTTTGAGGTGGCGCACACGAGTCCACATATTCACCATATCAATACACCACTATGGATCCGCTCCCGTCTCCCTACGAGAACGCCATCCATAGCACTCACGCTTATCTTGCGTATTTTAGAGTATCCACTTTCACTTGTCTATGAACTGATATAAGCAACCCAGAAGTCCTTTTCCGCGGACACGGCTATTCGAATAGATGATGTTAACCCTGCAGGGGTGTACTTCTTCACACACGCTCTCACCACTTACCGCCGTTTACACGACATGTACTCGGCAACCTTCAAGCGGAAGCCCAACGTGGGTGTCGGCCACGGCCTGCCTAAACACTCAAGTCTCTAGTCCAGGTTTATCGCCTATTCGGGTTCCATCCATGAGGAGATCCGGCCGGAGTTTCGCTCACAGCCCCAAACGATGTGAACAGGGTTCCGTGACACCAAACGGGCGCCCGGTTTACCCGGCCACGTGCCTACCGCATCACAGCCCACCCCTACGGTCAGCGCTGTCCACGGCCTCCAGCATACTACAAACACCAGAAACTACTTGCAACTCCTGGACAGAGGACAAGGGTGATTAAGAAGCCGAGAGGGTCCATTGGTTTCGGGCCCAATGCGTGGTAGTAGCTGAATCATGGATCACAAACACAGAACTCAGTTCCTGAGGACGGCTGCAATGAGACAACCCACCATGTACTCCTACATGGCCTCTCACCGCTACCTTTACCAAATCGTGTTCACACACTTAGCTCACACACAGTAGGACATGTTCACACACCTCTGATTCATCCCCGATGAATCAGACCTGACTCAACTCTAAGCAATAGCAGGCATGACAAACAAACATGAATGAGTAGGCACATCAGGGCTCAAACAACTCCTACTCATGCTAGTGGGTTTCATCTATTTACTGTGGCAATGACAGGTCATGCAAAGGATAAAGGGGTTCAGCTACCGCAGCAAGTAACAGATGAATCGGTGTTGTCCTAATGCAGTAAAAGAGAGCAGGAGCGAGAGAGTAGGATTGTATCGGAATGAACAAGGGGGTTTTGCTTGCCTGGCACTTCTGAAGATAACATTGAGTCTTCATCAGTGTCAACGATCACATCATCGGTATCACGTCTATCGAGAGGGGACAAATACCGGCAAACACAGAAGAACACAATCAATGCAATGCACAATATGATGCATGCTCATGACATGGCAAAATGAATGTGTTTTGGGCTAATGCAACTAGCAACAGATTAAATGAAGTTGGTTTGAATACAAGATTCAAATTCAAACTCCATATGTGATTATTCAAATGCCATTTATTGATTTGTGCTAAACAGCAGCTATAAGTTGTTCTAACATGCATGAAAATGGTACAGATGGATTCCTTGAATTTTTCTGATAATTTTTCATATATAAATTATTTAATTTGGAGTTACGGTTAATTTTCTATGATTTTTAGAAGTTTTAGGCATTTTCTGGAATTTCCTATATAAAAATAAATCCAGAAAAGAATTTACTGCGTCAGCACTACGTCAGCATGACGTAAGCGAGTCAACGGGCAGCCCAGGTCAAACTGACCAGTGGGTCCTCCGTGTCAGTGACTAACCTAACTAACTGGGTTAGTTAGCGTTTTAATTTAAACTAACCTAGATTAATTAGGCGGGCTGGTCCCGCATGTCAGTGACACAGGGGGAGGTCAAACCCCGGTCAAATGGCCCAAACAGGCCGGCGGCTCAACGCCGGCGGCAACAGGCACGGCGGAGGGCTTCGGGATCGCTCCTCCGGCGACCATTCGGGCGGCGGAGAGGCTCTACGGGTAGCTGGGAGGGCGCCGCGTCTTCCTGTGGAGTCGGTTGGGGTCGGGGCGGCCGGAATCGGCGCCGGCGTCGACCTAGGTGGCCGCCGGAGTTCGGCCAAGGTTGAACGCGTCGCTGCGGTGCACTAGAGGGGAAACGGAAAGGCTCTGTGGGCTCCTGGGAGGGCGGCGAACTCGGTAACGTGCTCGGGCGCTAGCTGGGGTGACCCTGGCCACGGCAGCGCCATGACCGGCGGCGAGGAGCAATCGGCTCCGGTGAGAAGGCGGCTGGAGTGCGGGAACGAGCGCGGGGAGAAGGGGAAATGGAAGAGGAGCTCACAGCGAGGTCGATGAGCAGCTCGGTGGTCTCGGGGAGGCGGCGGAGGTGGCGAATTGACCGCGGCGAACTTCGGTGGCCGGCGACGGAAACGGCGATGGTGGCGGCGTTGCAGCACGTCCGGGAGGTCCGTAGCTCAACGAGGAGGTGGAGGGGGTTGTGGCGGAGCTCGGAAGCGGGTCGGGGAGGCGAGGGGAGGCCAGTGGCTACGGTGATGCCCGTCGGCGGCGGCGGTGGTTCTCGGGTGAGAGGGAGAGAGAGCAGGGGGAGAAGAGGAGGGCGAGGGAGAGTGAGAGCGGTGCGGGGCAGCTGCGTGGCTTCGTCCGGGGCATCGAGGGAGTCCGGGGGAAGCAGGAGGTGGCCAGCAGGGGGGGAGGTGGCGCGCGCGCGTGCCGGCGAGCGTCGGGCACACGCCCTCGTCCTTCTGTCCGAGGAGGAAGACGACAGGGAAGGCGCGGGTGGGCTGGGCCGGCCAGGGGGGGAAGCTGGGCCGGCTGGTGGGCTGCACGGGTGAGGCCAGGTAAGTTCTCTGTTCTTTCTTTTATTTCTATTTTAGTTACTGTTTTCTATTTTCTGTAATTGTGTTTGGATTTATTAAAAATGCCAGAGCATTTCCAAAAATCATGCAACTGACTGTGGCCACTGTTTGGAATATTTCCAACAGTAAACATTTCAGTTTGTGATTATTTGAGCATTTAAAATATTATTAGCAATTAAATGCCCAAATGCAAATACTATATAATTTAATTCAAAAATCCAGGAATAGCCTATAAATATGTTCATCATTTTTGGAAGAGGTTTTCACCTTTAACAGAAATTATGAACATTTCCAAAGGGCATTCTGGGTTATTGAAAATATATTTATTGAACCTAGTTAAATTTCATTTGGTGCTAGGGTTTCAACAATCCCCATTTCAAATTTAAATGAAATTTAAACATGGTGCAACACTCTAATGCATGCAATAGGCATTGTCAGAACTAGGGATGTGACAACTCACCCCCACTAAACAAGAATCTCGTCTCGAGATTCAAGCGTAGGGTAAGGTGAAAGGTAAACGCAACTAGTATAATTTTCGCGATCCAGGGTGCACTTCAGTTGAACGTTGATTCATTCACCATTATTATCTTGTCGTCTTGCTCTGAGAACTCCAACTAACATGACAATGAGAGGAAAGGAAAGATCCTAAAAGAATGGTTCTTCTCGAAGGTCGAACAACTCAGGATTAACTCGCGGAATGAGACATAGCAACATCTCTCGGTTGAGACACGAGATACACATCAAGAGGGGTGGAAAGAAACGGATGACGAAGGTTCACTAGGTAGACAACAATTCCACACCTAGGAAGGTGGTAAACGATTGTCAACGTAGCGAGGAGTTGAGTTGCCATGATACCACGACGAAACATCCTGGAGGAGGGTGATTCGTAGATTATTATCTTAAGTGGCAAAAAGAATTACTTTTGATATAGAGATCATTGAGACTCTCTATATCAGCCTAAGGCAAATCACAGCAATCGTTTGGAGGGGGTCGGTAGAATGGCATACTCAAACTTGGATGATGTGGATTACCTTGTTGAAGACAACATAATTGATGAATTTTGCTTATCACCGGAAATGGAAGAGACCCATGGTAGAATGGCACATTGGCGGTGCAAGCTGGGAACAAAATGCAAATGCTGGGAATGATTCTGGTAACTGGGGAAGAACCCAACAATAGAAAGTGAATTCACTGTTTGAAAAGATCATAGCATTGCCGAGGAAACTGAGAGCAAACCCAGCTAGTGCCGATGATAACACATAGCGCTTGTGCGTGCTCTCAAGAACTTGAGCATTTCCATATTCATCAAGGTTTTACCAACATCCGTGTCAAGGGTCCGGCAACACAACTTGCTACCATGATGAATGATGATGGAGGATGCAGATGCAAAGGAAGATAACACCTTCTCAGATTTCACCCTTAGCGAGGCCAAGGAAATAAAATCTGGATGATCGACCGAGAGACATTTAGCACTCCGCTTCTAATGTTCTCCTTGATGTGCTAGCGTAATCCCATCCATAGATATGGTTTGATATCTAGAACATCAAGTAAAAGGTCGGACTTCGGGATCTCAAAATCCATAGGGGCAACTAGGGAGTAAATCCTACGAAATCCCTATGGGGAGGTGGCCAACTTCCTCAATCAAGATATTATAATAACAGGTCTTCCGGCTGGGTGTGTTGGCCACGACATCCACTTTACCGGTTATCGAGGGACCAATATTATAGTTCTTGGGAAATGTTCCAACCATCATATCTGCCTGAGATTCAGATCTGGTTGGTGTCAGGATATTCCAGACCCATCGAGTCTAGGAAGAAAAATGAAAGTTTGCAACACAAATCGACGAGATGACGTTGCGAGATTCTCGGGAAATGAACTACGATAGCAAGCTCCAAAACATGAGCTGGTTCTGCTACAAACATGTGAACACGTTGTCCCAGACAAGCATGGCCACGTAGTAGTCTTATAATAAAACACTACCGAGTTCAGGTGGGAACCATCATCGAGGATATCGAAGTCTTTACGCAAGTCCATGGATTAGATCCCAAGCATAGACTTCTTTTCCTTGAACAAGTCAATCAGTGGCTTGGTGTGCTAGGATATACCTATGGAATGAAGATGATCAGTCTATCAGACCACAGAATTCTTCGCACGTGCATGACTGATTTGGGATGATTCCAAAAGAAACAAAACAATCTTTCTCGAATTCACGACGGCAACTTACATCAAAATGCACGTGTATAAAAGGAAGTCACTCCTTTCATCAACAAATACTTCATGAGCTAGCATGAAGAAAATGCTTTCAAAAATTTCCAACACTAGCTTAATGTCCAACAAAATCATGGAGGAGATAAGGATGTTGTCAATGGGCTCAACAACAATTCATCCGGGTTTCCTTTTAAAAGGAATTCCATAGTTAAGTGAACAAGGTGATAGCATTGGTCAGACCAAAAGATATAATGGTGTATGCTCGAGGGATCAACCACGAGTAAGACAACATTACGAATATCGTTGGTACTAATTTGATTTGACGATAGCCTACACTCAAATCAAAGGATTGATAAGACAGTAGGTCCAGCAACTGATCACAGGGACCAATCGATGAAGATATCATCTTTCTTCAACACACACAACACAAGATATCCCTTTTGAAAATGAACTAAGTTAGGCAAGCTTTTATCTTCCAACTCTCCAAGTTGTTGTCTAGCTTAACCAACTAGCTCCGGGATATCCAACACAGATTCTTGGAGAAAGGGTGGTTCACAAGAAACCAACTTGATCACGAGCTCAACATAACGGTCAGGTGACGACCTGGTGATACTTCCGAGAAGACATTCAGAAAATCACGAACCACCGTATGTTACTAAGCTCGAGAACAATCTCGCTTTTGAGGGCAAGACGGTATGATCAAATGAGTGAGGACTTGAAATAATCCTAACTCATCGATCGAGGAGTGAACCAGGAGAATGGACTAGGTAGCACGATCAATCTTAGAATGATGATTCGATAACCAACATGCTAAGAATGAAATTATTGTCCTTTAACTACCAAGCAACGGGGTTGCTAGGAGTATGGAGTTCACACATCACGATTCACTTGTCGGCGCTCCGGTTGCAACAACACGGAAGCGAGAAATGAAAAGGATGGCGAGAAGTATCACTACGTCAAGAATTCACAAGGGCTGGAGCAATTCTCATGAAGATCCTGACATAAAGGGGGTGATACTCCAAGGTAGAACAGAACCAAAAGCTGGGTTGGCATTTGATCTGCGGAATACAACTACTTTGACCCAATCCTAGGTATGGATGAGGTACTGGAGTTTGTTTCTCCAAGTCATTCAGGACAGAATGGCTTGACGGACCATAAGGGTAATAGGCATCGGTAAACGAATGCATGCATACTCTTGACTATCAATTGATAGACGAAGGTCAGAATGCAACTAAGGAGGGACAACTCAAAGGAACATATGATTTTCTGAGTTGTGAATGCATAGATTAGCATGTCGAACGAGTTCAACATATTTCTTCCGGACAATCCATGCGGAAAAGTAGAACTGGCAGAGTCACAATTATGAATGGAGAACCCATCGAGAGCACTCCTGTTGTGATCTTTTGATCCAACAAACTCTTGCCGTAAGTGGTTCATGGTATTTGGAAGAAGGATATACCACGGACCTCGAGAACTGCTGTAAAGGTTACTAATAACCTAAGGGAACTAGCAATTACTATCAACATGAAGTAGGTAGGGTGAATCTCGGGTTCAAAACCCAGGGATAGAATACCTACTACTAAATGGCATCACGGGATGCTTCGATAATGACGGCCAGAGTCATCACACTGGAACATAAATCATGGCTAGACTACTGGATGATCCCCTGAGACACCTAGGGTCATAATAGTAACTCCAACATAAGGTCAAGGCAATAGAATACCTCAACTCAACAATTAGTGTGATTGAGCTGGCATAAAGGAGCATCGAAACTAGAGGGAAAGGATTTTGCAAATGCATCAGACTATTTAGAAACCTGGAATGACTCGGACAGCATAACGACTGTAAATGCTCAGAAAAGATTTGAGACATTCACAAAAATGGTGGCATAACCACTCAGAAACACAATATCAAGGTTTCGAGATCAACAATTAACATACGGAAGTAGTAGAAACTGAACTCAAGCTTAAATCCAACAATCTTATAAGTCTACGGATTAGTAACACGTGATCCTGATAGAAAGAAGAGAAGCCTAGTTCTTAATCCCCGTAGGAAAGATAAGATGACTCAGATCAGAAGGGCATGAGGTATAAGGAGTAAAAAGAGCCTTACGTTCCATCCCACAATCAATTCCCTTATATAACTAAAGAATTTCTAGACTCAACTTCGACCAGTTTGGCTTGGTAATCCTACAGGCAGTCAAGCTCTGATACCAACGCTGTCAGGACCCCGACTCGATGCCACATCGATCTAGCATGTAACACCTCATATCACTTTGCGGCCTCACGCACGGTATTCCCACGGGTGTCGCCTTACCTTTGCCCGGGACCGTTTGCGCCTTTTGGCTCACGTATATGATAGTGTCGCTAGCATCCATATGATAAGAGCCCGGGCTGACATGACTAGTCGTAAACCCAAAGTGGCACAGACTTACAGGGACAGGCATCCATGACCCAGCATCGAACGTGTCGGTCATCAGCGAGTGGATCCAGGCTGTAGCACTGGGCTAGCAGGACTCCGGTGAACCGGGCTGTAGCGGGCTAACAGGACTCCGGTATTCATCGCGTGACATTTCCCCGAAGGGACAGACACAGGAACGAAGAAGGACACATGCCGGCCAGCCTAAGTGTTCCGGAGCAGTAGCAAGCTACCATGGCTCAGTGAAACACTAGGAGACATTTCCCGGTAAGAGAGGCTACTAAAGATAAACAACTAGATGGTCAGATCCCACACATACCAAGCATTTCAATAACATACACACAATATGCTCGATATGTGCAAATACAACATGGCATCACAACATGACTCTACGACTCAAGTATTTATTCAATAGGCTCCGAGGAGCGAGATATTACAAACATGGGTCTCATGACCCAACAATCAGAGCATACAAGTCAAAGCACAAGCGGAAGCTATCATGTCTGAGTACAGACATCTATAAATGAAAAAGGCTGAGAAGCCTGACTATCTACCAGATCCTGCCGAGGGCACAAGATCGTAGCTGAGGTAACAAGCTAAACGTCGAAGTCCACGCGAACTACTAGTGAGACTGAAGTCTCTCTGCAAAAACATAAAATAGGCAAACGTGAGTACAAATGTACCCAGCAAGACTTACATCAGAACTAACTACATATGCATCATTATCAACAAGGGGTGGTGGGGTTTGACTGCAGCAAGCCAGCTTTGACTCGGTGGCTATCCTAAACTACGACTGCAAGCGACTCTTTTGAGGTGGCGCACACGAGTCCACATATTCACCATATCAATACACCACTATGGATCCGCTCCCGTCTCCCTACGAGAACGCCATCCATAGCACTCACGCTTATCTTGCGTATTTTAGAGTATCCACTTTCACTTGTCTATGAACTGATATAAGCAACCCAGAAGTCCTTTTCCGCGGACACGGCTATTCGAATAGATCATATTAACCCTGCAGGGGTGTACTTCTTCACACACGCTCTCACCACTTACCGCCGTTTACACGACATGTACTCGGCAACCTTCAAGCGGAAGCCCAACGTGGGTGTCGGCCACGGCCTGCCTAAACACTCAAGTCTCTAGTCCAGGTTTATCGCCTATTCGGGTTCCATCCATGAGGAGATCCGGCCGGAGTTTCGCTCACAGCCCCAAACGATGTGAACAGGGTTCCGTGACACCAAACGGGCGCCCGGTTTACCCGGCCACGTGCCTACCGCATCACAGCCCACCCCTACGGTCAGCGCTGTCCACGGCCTCCAGCATACTACAAACACCAGAAACTACTTGCAACTCCTGGACAGAGGACAAGGGTGATTAAGAAGCCGAGAGGGTCCATTGGTTTCGGGCCCAATGCGTGGTAGTAGCTGAATCATGGATCACAAACACAGAACTCAGTTCCTGAGGACGGCTGCAATGAGACAACCCATCATGTACTCCTACATGGCCTCTCACCGCTACCTTTACCAAATCGTGTTCACACGCTTAGCTCACACACAGTAGGACATGTTCACACACCTCTGATTCATCTCCGATGAATCAGACCTGACTCAACTCTAAGCAATAGCAGGCATGACAAACAAACATGAATGAGTAGGCACATCAGGGCTCAAACAACTCCTACTCATGCTAGTGGGTTTCATCTATTTACTGTGGCAATGACAGGTCATGCAAAGGATAAAGGGGTTCAGCTACCGCAGCAAGTAACAGATGAATCGGTGTTGTCCTAATGCAGTAAAAGAGAGCAGGAGCGAGAGAGTGGGATTTTATCGGAATGAACAAGGGGGTTTTGCTTGCCTGGCACTTCTGAAGATAGCATTGAGTCTTCCTCAGTGTCAACGATCACATCGTCGATACAGCGTCTACCGAGGGGGAACAACACCGGCAAACACAGAAGAAACACAATCAATGCAATGCACAATATGATGCATGCTATGACATGGCAATATGAATGTGTTTTGGGCTAATGCAACTAGCAACAGATTAAATGAAGTTGGTTTGAATACAAGATTCAAATTCAAACTCCATATGTGATTATTCAAATGCCATTTATATGATTTGTGCTAAACAGCAGCTATAAGTTGTTCTAACATGCATGAAAATGGTACAGATGGATTCCTTGAATTTTTCTGATAATTTTTCATATATAAATTATTTAATTTGGAGTTACGGTTAATTTTCTATGATTTTTAGAAGTTTTAGGCATTTTCTGGAATTTCCTATATAAAAATAAATCCAGAAAAGAATTTACTGCGTCAGCACTACGTCAGCATGACGTAAGCGAGTCAACGGGCAGCCCAGGTCAAACTGACCAGTGGGTCCTCCGTGTCAGTGACTAACCTAACTAACTGGGTTAGTTAGCGTTTTAATTTAAACTAACCTAGATTAATTAGGCGGGCTGGTCCCGCATGTCAGTGACACAGGGGGAGGTCAAACCCCGGTCAAATGGCCCAAACAGGCCGGCGGCTCAACGCCGGCGGCAACAGGCACGGCGGAGGGCTTCGGGATCGCTCCTCCGGCGACCATTCAGGCGGCGGAGAGGCTCTACGGGTAGCTGGGAGGGCGCCGCGTCTTCCTGTGGAGTCGGTTGGGGTCGGGGCGGCTGGAATCGGCGCCGGCGTCGACCTAGGTGGCCGCCGGAGTTCAGCCAAGGTCGAACACGGAGCTGCGGTGCACTAGAGGGGAAACGGAAAGGCTCTGTGGGCTCCTGGGAGGGCGGCGAACTCGGTAACGTGCTCGGGCGCTAGCTGGGGTGACCCTGGCCACGGCAGCGCCATGACCGGCGGCGAGGAGCAATCGGCTCCGGTGAGAAGGCGGCTGGAGTGCGGGAACGAGCGCGGGGAGAAGGGGAAATGGAAGAGGAGCTCACAGCGAGGTCGATGAGCAGCTCGGTGGTCTCGGGGAGGCGGCGGAGGTGGCGAATTGACCGCGGCGAACTTCGGTGGCCGGCGACGGAAACGGCGATGGTGGCGGCGTTGCAGCACGTCCGGGAGGTCCGTAGCTCAACGAGGAGGTGGAGGGGGTTGTGGCGGAGCTCGGAAGCGGGTCGGGGAGGCGAGGGGAGGCCAGTGGCTACGGTGATGCCCGTCGGCGGCGGCGGTGGTTCTCGGGTGAGAGGGAGAGAGAGCAGGGGGAGAAGAGGAGGGCGAGGGAGAGTGAGAGCGGTGCGGGGCAGCTGCGTGGCTTCGTCCGGGGCATCGAGGGAGTCCGGGGGAAGCAGGAGGTGGCCAGCAGGGGGGGAGGTGGCGCGCGCGCGTGCCGGCGAGCGTCGGGCACACGCCCTCGTCCTTCTGTCCGAGGAGGAAGACGACAGGGAAGGCGCGGGTGGGCTGGGCCGGCCAGGGGGGGGAAGCTGGGCCGGCTGGTGGCTGCACGGGTGAGGCCAGGTAGTCTCTGTTCTTTTTCTTTTATTTCTATTTTAGTTACTGTTTTCTATTTTCTGTAATTGTGTTTGGATTTATTAAAAATGCCAGAGCATTTCCAAAAATCATGCAACTGACTGTGGCCACTGTTTGGAATATTTCCAACAGTAAACATTTCAGTTTGTGATTATTTGAGCATTTAAAATATTATTAGCAATTAAATGCCCAAATGCAAATACTATATAATTTAATTCAAAAATCCAGGAATAGCCTATAAATATGTTCATCATTTTTGGAAGAGGTTTTCACCTTTAACAGAAATTATGAACATTTCCAAAGGGCATTCTGGGTTATTGAAAATATATTTATTGAACCTAGTTAAATTTCATTTGGTGCTAGGGTTTCAACAATCCCCATTTCAAATTTAAATGAAATTTAAACATGGTGCAACACTCTAATGCATGCAATTGGCATTGTCAGAACTAGGGATGTGACAGCTAAACCCTAGAAGCTAGCCTATGGTATGATTGTTGTAATGGTTGTTGTCCTACGGACTAAAACCCTCCGGTTTATATAGACACCGGAGAGGGCTAGGGTTACACAGAGTCGGTTACAATGGTAGGAGATCTACATATCCGTATCACCAAGCTTGCCTTCCACGCCAAGGAAAGTCCCATCCGGACATGGGACGAAGTCTTCAATCTTGTATCTTCATAGTCTTGGAGTCCGGCTGACGATGATAGTCCGGCTGTCCAGACACCCCCTAGTCCAGGACTCCCTCAGTAGCCCCTGAACCAGGCTTCAATAACGATGAGTCCGGCGCGCATATTGTTCGGCATTGCAAGGCGGGTTCCTCCTCCGAATAATTCATAGAAGATTGTGAACACGAGGATAGTGTCCGGCTCTGCAAAATAAATTCCACATTCCACCATAGAGAGAAATATATGTACACAAGTTCAATCTACTCACGTATTTTGTGGCATGACGTCACGCCACTACCAAGCCTTTACTTGAATCTTTTTTTATTATACCACCTCAGTGCATTTAGCGAAGCGGTTTCCTTGGCACGTCTTGTCGAAGCAGAGATCGTGTTCCCCTTATTCCGGGATTCTCATCAATACGGACGTGGGTAACCCAACCGCGCCATTGATGGTGGCGCTTGGGAGATGAGCGAGTTTTACCAGGCCGGTGGGGACGCATAGTCTTCGTCCGCCCATATATAAGGGGATAAGGATCCACCTTTTTACCTACGCCTTCTTCCTCCTTTGCTTATCCATCTCCGCGCACTCGAGCTCCAGCGCCCAAGCCCGCACATCTCGTCTCGACCTTCTCCAGTAATGTCCGGAGCGGGAGGCAAGTGGTTGGCTTCCTCCGTTATGGAGGAGCACATCAAAAAGCTGCGCGGCGCCGGATACCTGTCCGGCGACATCGCGCACCGGTTGCCCGACAAGGGGCAGCTCATCCCCACCCCCAGGCCCCATGAGAGGGTCATATTCCTTCCCCACTTCCTCCGCGGACTGGGCTTCCCGTTGCATCCCTTCGTTCGGGGGCTCATGTACTATTACGGCCTGTATTTCCACGATCTGGCGCCAAACTTCATCCTCAACATCTCGGCGTTTATCATCGTGTGCGAGGCCTTCCTCTGCATCCAGCCCCACTTCGACTTGTGGCTCAAGACCTTCAACGTCAAGCCGAAGGTAGTGAAGGGCGTTCAAGCGGAGTGCGGAGGCGCCATGTTGGGCAAGATGCCCAACGTCATCTGGCTCGAAGGGGCCTTCGTGGAGTTCGTCAAGGGGTGGCAATCGGGGTGGTTCTACATCACCGAGCCGCGCGACCCTAAATGGGCGGCGGCCCCCGAGTTCAGATTTGGTATCCCGATGCAGCTCACCTCCTGGAAAGAGAAGGGCTTGCTATGGGGCAGTTCGGAGGAGCTGACAGGACTCCAGTCCTGTCTCCAGACCTTGGTGAACAAGAAGCTTAGGCTTGTCAATGTGATCCAGGTCATGCTCGTCCGCCGAATTCTCCCCTGCCAACAGCGGGCCTTTAATTTGTGGGAGTTCGATTCGGCACAGCACCGGACCCTAAGCGGGCTCTTTGACACGACATACGAAGATGCCTGGAGGGTGCTGTTCAAGGGCGGAGAAGCCCCCGCGTCCGCGACGGAAGACCGTGGATTCAGCACCAAGCGCCCGGCCGGGGAGGTAAGCTTTGTTATCCTCTATGGGACGTTTATTTTCTTTCACAATTTAATGTTATGTGGGATCTAAAACTCCCAATGCCTTTGACAGGACTGGCAGAGGATGTCCGGACAGGTAGACTGTCCGGCTCCCCTTCCCGAAGAACCAGCTGACGCCCGGTTAGCGGGGCTGCTAGTCCCGGCACTTTATGTGGTGCCGGAGAAGAAGGCCGCGGGAACTCGAAGAAGTTCCCGGCGCCAGGTGATATCGGACTCATCGTCTGATGGCTCCAAGGCAGACTCCTCCCCCGAAGACGAGGAGGAGAAAGAGGACTCTCCCCCGGAAGGGGGAGAGAGGAAAAGGAAGGCTTCCCCAACGGGGGAGGTCGAAGGGTCTAAGAGGGGAAGGACCCTTCGTCCGGACAGCTCCGCCAACGCCAACGACGGCGACGAGGAGTGGCCCTCAAGGGCCAAGCCCCGGGCAAGATCGTAAGTATCCGGACTCCTGAGTGATTTGTAATTTCTTTTTTGTGCCACGTAGTGTCCTTCTAATGCCACATACTGTCTGTAGCCCAACCGAGGAGGATCTTCCCGCTTCATCCAGCGGGTCCTTGGCGCCGTCGGACGTGGATTCCATTCCGACCGCCTCCACCCCTCGCGGTGCTGAGGACGCCGAGGTGGGATCCCAGGAGGGGACCCGCCAGGAGGGGGAGGCTCCGGAGGTGCCACAAGGCAACCTCCCGGACTTCGTGCCGGACTCCGCGCCGGAACCCGCAATGGTTCCGGTGTCCGGCAGGCGGCCCCTTCGCAAGAAGGGCAAGACCGTGACACCGGCGGCCTCCGTCCAACCGGAGGCGCCGGACAACTTGTTGGAAGCGCTCAACGGCGCTTCCATCAAGGAAGAACACCGCACTATTATGAGTGCGGTGATTCAGAAGGTTCAGCTCGCCAAGAGCGGGCTGACCGAAGCTTGCAGCAGCCTTCTAACAGGCTTTGAGGTCAGAAGCTTTAAAATACGTAATGTAATACCGCATATACAGTAGCCCCTGATGCTCGGTTCGGTGTTCGGAAAGAAAACCGGACTGAGGATCTATAAAAGATATACGCAGGAGTGCTAAAAATTATGTCAATATGGGTTTGCAGGCTGCGCTGCTGACCTCTGCCGCACTGACTGCGGAGGTCGGTGCTTTGAAGCAGGACCTCGAGCGGTCCGAGCAAGAGCTCGGCCTTGCCAAGAAGCAGCTCGAGGACAAAGAAGGTGAGTAACACCACTTTGAAATTTGTACCTTACAGAAAAGGATTTTGGTTGCAATAGAAATAACAAGGATAACGTGGGTACTGCAGGGGCCACGAACAAGGTGGAGGCCCTGAAGGAGACCGTGTCCGCGGTCGAACGCAATGCGGCCGCGGAACGAGCGGAGCGAGAGAGGCAGGAGGCGCGGGTGGCGGAGGTGCGGCAAGAGCTCCAGGCTCTCATGGAAAAGCATGAGAGTTTGGAGCGCGACTCGAAGACTCGAGAATCCGAGCTTGCCTCGGCTCTTGAAAGTGCCAAAGCCGCTAAGGCCGAGGCCCATAAAGCCCTCCAGGAGATTGAGGCGACGAAGAAGATAGCGGCGAGTAAGGCATTTTTCATGCAAAGCAAGCATGTGAATGTAAATTACCTGTTACTTACCCGAATTCGGAGCTCTCCAGGGGCGTTTGCAGATCTGCCTCGCAGCGTGTCCGATGCAGCCGCATTCTACCGGGCTGAAGAGGGGAGCTCAACGGAGAAGGTCTTCTGGTCTCAGTACGCTGAGGCCGGACATCCGGTGCCCCCTAGCGACCAGCTGAAGCAGCTGGTCGAGCTCCACAAGGTAGCCGAGCAGGCCATGAAGGGCCTCATAGTCCGGCTGTGGCCTGGAGAGGCCATGCCTGGGAGCTACTTCGGCCTCATGCGGCGGCTGGTGGATGCGTGCCCCTGGGTGGAGGTCGTCAAGCGCTCCGCCTGTATTGAAGGTGCCCGTCGGGCCCTTGCCCGTGCGAAGGTGCATTGGGGCAGGCTGGATGCGGAGAGGCTCCTGACGGACGCGCCGCCGCCGAGCAAAGAGTATCGTATGCCCGAGATGTATTATAAGACTGTCCTGAAGGGTGCCCGCAAGATTGCGGATGAGTTCCCCAGAGATGTAATTATTGAGTAAACTCGCGATGTGTTATCCTGTGCGCTGAAAACATTGTTCATATGCGCTAAGCAACGCTTATTTGGTTTAAAATATTACCTTCTGTGCAGCCGTTTATTAAATCTGAGAGATGGCAAGTCATCGGCTTCAGCCCCCATGCCACGAGTGCTGGGGTGTTCGGGATAAACTTGAGCGCTCTTGTTCCCATTTTTGGGTCCATCTAGGGAGGTGCTCAACACAACGAAGAAGGCAACCGGACTTATAATGCTTGAACACTCTCACTTAGCCATAGAATTCTATAATTTTAAATTTCGGCGAAGCCCCTAGTGTCGGAAGACCGAGTTCGGGGCGCTATCCACGCCTGGGCCGGACACTATCCGGTTCCTCGCTCTAAGCGGCGTAAGTCTTTAGGGACTCGAAAAGACCTCTCGAACAGCGACCAGTCTCTCGCCTTATCATGACAATCAGTTTTAGCTTTCTCCACTGAGGCGCTCGCCCAGCTCAACCGGGGCGCAATCGCAGTGGTTCTCCCAGTGCTACCTTAGCCGACAGAACAGAACGTAAGGTACCAAAACATGGGAGCCGGGCAAACCCAACTATTGACCCAAGACATGATTCGGAGCCGATGCATATAATGCTATAAGTTTGGGGTGCCGCACTTGTGAAAGTATTCGGACTTATCACACCATAATGCGGGGAACATAAGCCCCTGGTGTATTCGGTCGTACCAAAATGTACGGGTGCAAGATGTCATTAATGAACATATATGTAAAAAAAGTAATGCAATTATAGGCAAAAAGTGCTGCATTGTTTATTCAAGGAATTCTTCTATGAGTGCAGAACGATACAAATAGTGCGGTAAGCAAGGGAGTGGACTTTTTTAGACATGTCCCCCTCCAGGGGTGGGCTGCGGAGTGTTGTAATAAACAGATTTAATGCTCGTAATGGAGACCACCTGAGTGTTCGTCGTAGCCCTTGTTCCTCCCTGGCTGTTGCATCATAAGTTCGGCCGATCTACTGCCGGACAGGACCTCTTGTAAATGGAGTCCTGTAGATAAGATAAAATAATAATAAAAAAAGGAAAAAAAAAAGAGCGACACACTTAGGAGCCCCTGGTGTGGTTGAGCCGCACTCTGGGCCTGCCGTGGTCGTGCCCCTCCCCCTATGCCCAAGGTATCTCCAGAGCGTAATGATGGACACTGGGAGTTTGTCTTGCAATCATGCAAGGGCTGGGGTTGTGGCCGCATTGCTACGCTTGCTCGGAACGTGCCAGGTGGTCTTGATGTATGTTGCTCCGGGCGCGTTTGATCATGTCCGGTCTTTTAACGGCCGGACTCGAAAATTGCCTTAAGAGGCTATTCTGTACTTCTGCCGCGAGAGCCGCTGTGTGTTCCTCCGTTCGGAGGGAGCGTTCAGTGTTTCCGTTGACCGTGATGACTCCACGAGGGCCTGGCATCTTGAGCTTGAGGTATGCATAATGCGGCACCGCGTTGAACTTTGCAAACGCGGTTCGTCCGAACAGGGCGTGATAGCCACTGCAGAACGGGACTATGCCGAAGATTAACTCCTCACTTCGGAAATTATCCGGGGATCAAAGACCACTTCCAGTGTGACCGAGCCTGTACAATTGGCCTCGACACCAGGTATGACGCCTTTGAAGGTCGTCTTTGTAGGTTTAATCCTTGAGGGGTCTATGCCCATCTTTCGCACTGTATCCTGATAAAGCAGGTTCAGGCTGCTGCCGCCGTCCATGAGGACTCTAGTGAGGTGAAATCCATCGACGATTGGGTCTAAAACCAATGCGGCGAATCCACCATGGCAGATACTGGTGGGGTGGTCCCTTCGATCGAAAGTGATTGGGCAAGAGGGCCATGGGTTGAACTTCGGGGCGACTGGCTCCATCGCATATACGTCCCGGAGTGCACGCTTCCGCTCCCTCTTGGGTATGTGGGTTGCGTATATCATATTTACCGTCCGCACTTGTGGGGGGAAACTTTTCTGTCCTCTACTGTTCGGCGGCCGGGTTTCTTCCTCGTCGTCGCTGTGCAGCCCCTTATCATTGTTTTCGGCAATTAACTTGCCTGCCTGCTTGAATCCCAACAATCCCTGTTGGTGTGGTTAGCTGGCTTTTCGGGGGTGCCATGTATCTGGCAAGAGCGGTCGAGTATTCGGTCCAAATTGGACGAACCCGGAGTAGTTCTTTTGAATGGCTTCTTCTGTTGACCGGGTTTAGAGCCTCTGAATCCGGCGTTGACTGCCGTATCCTCATTGTTATCGCCGTTAACGCGGCGTTTGTTTTTGTTTCGACGCGACCTGCCATTGTGGTCCTTAGTATCCGGACTGCCAGCATTTTTGCTGAGGTTGTTGCTGCGAGCTAGCTAGCTGTCCTCTCCCACACAGAAGCGGGTCATGAGTGATGTGAGGGCTGCCATGGATTTCGGCTTTTCCTGTCCTAGGTGCCGGGCCAGCCACTCATCGCGGATGTTATGTTTGAAGGCTGCGAGGGCCTCTGCATCCGGACAGTCGACGATTTGATTTTTCTTTGTTAAGAACCGTGTCCAGAACTGTCTGGCCGATTTGTCTGGCTGCTGAATTATGTGGCTTAGGTCATCGGCGTCTGGTGGTCGGACGTATGTGCCCTGGAAGTTGTCGAGGAATGCGGCTTCCAGGTCCTCCCAACACCCAATTGACTCTGCGGGCAAGCTGTTAAGCCAATGCGAAGCTGGTCCTTTAAGCTTGAGTGGGAGATACTTGATGGTGTGGAGATCGTTGCCGCGGGCCATGTGGATATGAAGGAGATAATCTTCGATCCAAACCGCCAGGTCTGTTGTGCCATCGTAGGATTCAATGTTCATGGGTTTAAACCCTTCAGGGATTTGATGATCCATTACTTCGTCTGCGAAGCATAGTGGGTGTGCGGCGCCTCTATATTGAGCAATATCACGACGCAGCTCAAGAGAGCGTTGTCTGCTGTGTTCGGCTCGGCCGGAATTGCTGTATCCGGCGCGACGGTAGTCGTCGTGGGTCGTGGGGCGCCCACGTGATCCGTAGATGGATCTGGATTGTCTTGCCTTGTCCTCCAATATATCCCGCAAGTCCGGCGCATTCCCCCGTGGCTTCGTACTTTTCGAGCGGTGTCGGGGTACGGTTCTGGTGGAGGGCCTAGATGCCTCTCTGTCGCGACCACGGGGTGGTCGGTCTGCCGTATTGTGCGCTGGTGATGAAGGTTTGTATGCTTCCTCCTCTAGTCAGGGGAGCAACTTGCATTTTGGGTAACTTTTGGAGGGGCGTTCGAGTTCATACTCTTCGGCCGCGAGGACCTCGGTCCATCTGTCGGCCAGCAGGTCTTGATCAGCTTGAAGCTGTTGCTGCTTTTTCTTTAGGCTGTTCGCCGTGGCCATTAGCCTGCGCTTAAAACGCTCTTGTTTGACGGGATCCTCTGGCACAACGAATTCGTCGTCGTTGAGGCTTGCCTCGTCTCCGGAGGGAGGCATGTAATTGTCATCCTCCAGCTCCTCATCTGCCGCTCTCTCTCGAGGGCTGGCTTCCCCGTCCTCCTGTGCTGAATTGTGGGGGAGGGGGTTGTCTTCGGCACTCTCTGGGGTGTTATTATCTCCGGTGTCGGAATCTCCATTCTTGCTGTGGCGGGATTTAGAGCGGCGCCGCTGACGTTGGTGCTTGGGCTGTTTCTTAGAGGAATCTGCCTCCGCTGCTTCTTCGCCCTCCCCATCCTTTGGGGTGTCCACCATGTATATGTCATATGACGAGGTGGTCTTCCAGTGCCCTGTAGGCGCTGGTTCTTGGTCGTCTCCGGCATCGTCGTCCATACCGTTGATGTCTTCGGAGTCATAGTCTAGCATGTCGGTTAAATCATCGACAGTGGCTACAAAGTGGGTGGTGGGTGGGCTTTGAATTTCTTCGTCGTCCGCATCCCAACCGACCTGACCGTAGTCCGGCCAGGGTTCTCCTGATAACGAGAGGTGCTTTAGCGAATTCAGGATGTCGCCAAAGGGTGAGTGCTGAAAGATGTCCGCGGCGGTGAACTCCATAATCGGCGCCCAATCGGATTCGATTGGCAGGGGCGCAGGAGGTTCGGAGTCCGGCAAGGAGTCCAGCGCCTCGGAGTCATGAGCTTTATAAGGGACAAGATCAGTGTTCGGCTCTATCACCGAAGAAGTTGCAGCCCCCGAGGCGGTGTCCAACCACCCGTCCTCGATCTGCGTGATCGGCTCCGAACTATGGGTCGAAGCGGATTCGTGTGCGGCCTCCAGGGTACTGTCCGGCGGCAGAGTTAGATCATGCCCATCATGACAGTGCGACACGCTCGGCTGTGGCTCGACTCCATCGAAGATCAAGTCCCCGCGGATGTAAGCCGTGAAGTTTAGGCTTCCAAACCTGACCTGATGGCCAGGGGCGTAGCTTTCGATCTGCTCCAGAAGATGGCCAAGTGAATTGGCCCGCAGTGCGAAGCCGCCGAACACGAAGATCTGTCCGGGGAGAAAAGTCTCACCCTGGACGGCGTTGTTGTTTGAAGAAGCCATCAAGCCTATCGGTGACAGCACATAGGAACTCTCAATGAAAGCACCAATGTCGGTGTCAAAACCGGTGGATCTCGGGTAGGGGGTCCCGAACTGTGCGTCTAGGCGGATGGTAACAGGAGACAAGGGACACGATGTTTTTACCCAGGTTCGGGCCCTCTCGATGGAGGTAAAACCCTACTCCTGCTTGATTGATATTGATGATATGGGTAGTACAAGAGTGGATCTACCTCGAGATCAAGGAGGCTAAACCCTAGAAGCTAGCCTATGGTATGATTGTTGTAATGGTTGTTGTCCTACGGAGTAAAACCCTCCGGTTTATATAGACACAGGAGAGGGCTAGGGTTACACAGAGTCGGTTACAATGGTAGGAGATCTACATATCCGTATCGCCAAGCTTGCCTTCCACGCCAAGGAAAGTCCCATCCGGATACGGGACGAAGTCTTCAATCTTGTATCTTCATAGTCTTGGAGTCCGGCTGACGATGATAGTCCGGCTGTGTGGACACCCCCTAGTCCAGGACTCCCTCAATAAGCCTGGACAATTTCTAATAAAGAGAAAGGAGCTCTCGAGGACACATGGGAATTATCGTCAAGCTAGTTTTCATCACGTTCATATGATTCGCGTTCGGTACTTTGATAATTTGGTATGTGGGTGGACCGGTGCTTGGGTACTGCCCTTACTGGGACAAGCATCCCACTTATGATTAACCCCTATTGCAAGCATCCGCAACTACAAAAGAAGTATTAAGGTAAACCTAACCACAACATTAAACATATGGATCCAAATCAGCCCCTAACGAAGCAATGCATAAACTAGGGTTTAAGCTTTTGTCACTCTAGCAACCCATCATCTACTTATTACTTCCCCATGCCTTCCTCTAGGCCCAAATAATGGTGAAGTGTCATGTAGTCGACGTTCACATAACACCACTAGAGGAAAAGACAACATACATCTCATCAAAATATCGAACGAATACTACCAACCCACAGGTACCAATTTGTGGTTTTGATACAAGATTGGATACAAGAGATGAACTAGTGTTTTGAGAGGAGATGGTGCTGGTGAAGATGTTGATGTAGATTGACCCCCTCTCGATGAGAGGATCGTTGGTAATGACGTTGGTGATGATTTCCCCCTCCCGGAGGGAAGTGTCCCCGGCAGAACAGCTCCGCCAGAGCCCTAGATTGGTTCCGCCAAGGTTCCGCCTCGTGGGAGTGGAGTTTCATCCCGTAAGCTTGCCCATGAGTTTTTCCAGGGTAAAAGCTCTGATATAGCAGAAGATGGACACCGGAGGCCCACCAGGGGGCCCAGGAGATAGGGGGCGCGCCCTATAGGGGGGGGCGCCCTCCTCTCTCCTGGACAGGGTGTGGGCCCCCTGGTGTATTTCTTTCGCTCAAAAATTCTTATTAATCCAAAAAGATGTGTCGTCCAGTTTCATGTCTTTTGGAGTTGTGCAGAATAGGTTTCCAACATTTGCTCCTTTTCCATCCAGAATTCCAGCTGCCGGCATTCCCCCTCTTCCTGGTAAACCTTGTAAAATAAGAGAGAATAGCCATAAGTATTGAGATATCATGTGTAGTAACAGCCCATAATGCAATAAATATTGATATAAAAGCAAGACGCAAAATGGACATGCACTGACACGAACAGTACTCGAGGAAATATAACAGAGTTTCAATCACACACTTATTACATCGAGTCCTCATAAGAGTATGATTACAAAAATATAATGGCTGAAGGCCATCTAAATTAGATAACTGTGGAAGCTTCGGAAGTAAATGAGTCCATCAACTCCAATGGCATAGCTGAGTGCAAAACAACGACCTATCACACCTTATTTGTCGTCTGAGTAGTCTGCAACATAAGACGTTGCAGCCCGAAATGGGTCAGCACATGGAATATGCTAGCATAGTTACACTGTAAAGCAATGATAATGCAAGAACTATATCTACATGCAATATTTGGCTGGTGTGTGCTGTAAGTTTCATGGTTTTGCATAAAGCTAGTTTTTCCCTACAACAAAGGAATAAACTTATTTAACTACTTCCATGTTGCCCATTATTTAAGAAGGTAACCCCAACTCAAATCCCAATTAAAATTGTCATCATTAACCCAGTATCATGATTAATTAGAGTAACGTGATGAGATCACATCAATAGATTCAAGTACTAGATACTCAAGATGTCCATAACCGGGGACATGGCTAACCATGATTAGTTTATACACTCTACAGAGGTTTGCGCACTTTTCCCCACAAGACTCGACCGCATCCATGATCAGATGATCGAGACATAGCCTTTCTGAAGCATTAAGTCTCTACTCCGATTAGACAGTACCACCTACAACCCTCTACATCTGCTAGTCTACCTCTTCAAGAGCTCACGCAACTTACTCAACTATGCCAGAGCCCATAATGGCTTGTGGTTGCACACGGAAGTTTCTAGCATGAATAATCTTATGATCCCTTTGAGCCTGGGTGGCATTCCATAGGATAATCACACGGGTACCCCAAGATTTCCAAAAACAGACAACACTGGGTTCCCCAGGTGCCTCAACCAATCCACCCAGATGTATATAAAAGTTGCCACCTTAATGTTATCCATGATTAAAATAACTTTCAAACTTCCATGTGTGAATCACCATCTAAACCCCGTCTACGAGCATGGCTAAGCAATAATAAGAATAACGTATATTCCTGGGGTGATCAAAAGGTATCAGGTTCCTACCTCAAGCACTACAACCAAAACCACAAGTTCCCAATCCTACTAATGCAAATATTTGAGGGGCAATACTAATGCATAGAAAAACTGGGTATGAAAGAGTATGATCAAAGTGTAACTTTCCTTGCTGACGATCTGCAAACTCTAGAGATTCGTAGTAACAAGCTTTGCACTCCGGGTAATCTATCATAAACAAGCAATAGCATACATAAGCAATCACTCAAACAAAACACGAGAAACCCAAGAAAAGATCCAAATCGAACACGAAACAAGCAAACAGCTTAAACTAACAAGAGTCAAAACCTAACAGAAATATTAACATGTGAATTAGATCTTAATAGTAGGTACATGTGATTAGCTACGATTCGCAAAAAGATTCAACTCAAACGGAGCAACGAAGCTCAAAATACAAACGAAACAAGATCGTTTACTAATCTGGACTAAAGTCAAATTTTACTGTACCAAAATCATGTTCAAGTTGGTTAACTAGAAGAGGGGTTCGAGACGAAGATTTAGGCGCTGGTCTCATCTAATTTGGATAAACGAGTAAAAAGTTATACTAGTTTAAAGATCAGGGGCTAAATCGCGATAAAAATAATCACGGATAAGTCTCTGGCCGAAAAAAAAACTAAAAAGGAAAAGACTAACGAACGAACGTTTGCTGTCTGAACTAATCCGACGAATAAGGTTCGTTAAAACGAACGAACGGACTAACGTCCGCTAAATAAATAAACTGAATGAAACCGATCTAAATAAAAAAACGAACTGGCTAACTTAAAAAAAGGGCGATAACCGTAGAAAACCGACAGGTCAAACGGCGGCGGCTCGGTGGCAGATTGGCGATGGACGGCGGCGGCTCGGGCGACTGCGGGCGACGGTGGATGGCTGCAGGGCGGCAGCGAGAGGCGGCGGGGCGACGGCGGCTGCGGCTAGCGGCGGTGTTGGCTGCTGCGGCGAGAGGAGGCGGCGGCGGGGTTGGGAGGAGGCGGCGGGGCGGGGCACTATTTAAGGAGGGGGGCGGCAGCTTCCGGGAGGGGTCGGGCGAGGGGAGTCCAGCTCGGACTCTCCGAGCTCCGGCGATGTCGGTGGCGGTGGCGCGGGCCGGCCTGCTCGGCTGGGCTTCGGCCCAGTCGGGCGAGATTTTTTTTAAAATAATTTCGCCCGAAGAAAAATAATTCCTAATAAAATATAAAAAATATAAAAATGCCAAAACAATTTTCACCGTTTAATTAAAATATTTAGAACAAAGTGAATATTTTTGTGGCCTGTGCAATTTTAAAAAATGCATATTTATTCTAATTCAAATAAATAGCAAATAAAATACAAACAAAATCATAATTTGATTTTAAAATTCTTTCTCCAATATTTCTCTTAGTTTGAAGAAGTCATTTCTCTCATTTGTTTTTAATACTGGAAATAATTGGAGAGAAAATAATAAAATCAAATTGATCCTTTCTTCAAATTTGAAATAAATTCAAATATGATTTTTGTGAAACCTCCAACTCTCTCCTTGGGTCCTTGAGTTGCTTAAGATTTCTAGGATCACAACCAAATGCAAGAATAAAATATGATATGCATGTGATGATCTATGTATAACATCCAAATTGAAAATTGGAATGTTACAAACCAACCCCCCTTAAGATGAATCTCGCCCTCGAGATTCGGGTTGGTCAGCAAAAAGGTTTGGGTGGTCTCTACGGAGGTCTTCTTCTCGCTCCCAGGTGGCTTCCTCCTCGGTATGGTGGCTCCACTGAACTTTGCAAAACTTGATAACCTTGCTGCGAGTAACTCGGCTGGAAAACTTGAGAATCTTGACTAGCTTCTCTTCATAGGTCAAATCAATGTCTAACTGAATTGCTTCCAGTGGCACTGTATCTCTCAGAGGAATATCGGCCATCTCCGCGTGGCACTTCTTCAACTGGTAAACATGAAACACATCATGAACTCCTGACAATCCTTCTGGCAATTCCAGCTTGTATGCAACTTCTCCCACGCGTTCCAAAACTCTATATGGTCCCACAAAAAGTGGTGCTAGCTTTCCCTTGACTCCAAAATGCTTAACTCCTCGAAGCGGGGACACGCGAAGATATACTATGTCTCCGACTTCGTAAACTATCTCCTTGCATTTGGAATCCGCATAACTCTTCTGCCTGGGCTGGGCTACCTTGAGTCTGTCTCGAATCAACTTAACCTTCTCTTCAGAGTTTTTGATTAAATCTGGTTCGAACAACTGTCGATCTCCAACTTCATCCCATGATAACGGTGTCCTGCACCTCCTTCCATACAAAGCTTCGAAAGGGGCCATCTTCAAACTGGCTTGATAACTGTTGTTATAAGAGAACTCTGCATACGGCAAATTGTTGTCCCAACTAGATCCATAATCTAGCGCACAAGCTCTCAACATGTCCTCCAGAATCTGATTGACTCTCTCGGTCTGTCCATCTGTCTATGGATGAAAGGTTGTACTGAACTCTAGCCTGGTACCCAAAGTTTCATGCAACTGATTCCAAAACTTTGAAGTGAACTGGGTCCCTCTATCTGATACAATGGTCCTCGGAACTCCATGCAGACATATGATCCTGGTCAGGTATATCTTTGCCAACTTAGCACTCGTATAGGTGGTCTTCACCGGGATGAAATGAGCTACTTTCGACAAATGATCGACTACAACCCAAATAGAGTCATAGCCTGAACGAGTCATGGGCAATCCAGTGATAAAATCCATGCCAAGCTTATCCCACTTCCATTCGGGTATCGGTGATGGCTGTAGCAATCCAGCTGGCTTCTAATGCTCCGCCTTAACTCTCTGACATACATCACATACTGCTACATACTCGGCAATACCCTTCTTCATTTCTGTCCACTAGAAACTTTCCTTTAAATCCAGATACATCTTAGTGTTTCCTGGGTGAACCGAATACAGCAAATCATGGGCCTCTTGCAGAATCAACTTCCAGATATCGAGGTCATTAGGCACATAAAAGATATCCTCAAACCATAAAGTGTCGTGCTCATCCTCACGGAATCCTTTAGCCTTTCCTTTGCTCATCCTTTCCTTTATCTCGGCAATCTCATTGTCAGTCTTCTGGACTTCTCTTATCTTACCCATCAAAGTGTACTGAATTTCCAATGCTGCAACATAACCTCTTGGAACTATCTCCAAATATAACTCTCGAAGATCATCTGCTAACTCCTTAGGCAATTCTTCGGTTATGAGCGTGTTAATATAACTCTTGCGGCTGAACGCATCTGCTATGACATTGGCCTTTCCGGGATGATAGTGCAATTTCATATCATAATCCTTGATGAGCTCCAACCATCTCCTTTGCCTAAGGTTCAACTCCTTCTGCGTGAAGATAAATTTCAAACTCTTATGATCCGTGTATACCTCATAATGGTTTCCGATGAGAAAATTTCTCCATGTCTTCAACGCATGCACACGGCTGCTAACTCCAAATCATGTGTAACATAATTCAACTCATGAGGTTTAAGCTGTCATGAGGCATATGATACAACTCTTCCTTCCTGCATAAGCACTGCTCCAAGTCCTCGACGCGAAGCGTCGCAATACACTTGATAATCCTTCCGTTGGTCTGGGAGAATCAACACTAGGGTTGGAACCAAACGTTTCTTCAACTCCGGAAAACTGGCTTCACACTCCTCAGTCCATTTAAACTTGGTGTCCTTCTTCAATAGCTCCGTCATGGGCTTTGCAATCCTGGAGAAATTCTCAATGAACCTTTGATAATATCCTGCGAGTCCAGAAAAACTTATGATCTCTCCAACTGATGTGGGTGCCACCCATTTAGTCACTGAAGCAACCTTGGTAGGGTCTATGGCTATTCCTTCTCCGGATATAACATGTCCAAGAAATCCAACTTCCTTTAACCAACACTCACATTTCCTGAACTTGGCATACAACTGATGTTCTCTGAGCTTCTCAAGAACCAAACGCAAATGCTCCTTATGTTCCTCTTCGTTCTTCGAGTAGACCAATATATCATCAATGAACACCACGAGGAACTTATCCAAAAACTCCATAAACACCTTGTTCATCATGTTCATGAAATAGGCAGGCGTGTTAGTCAGACCAAATGACATAACGGTATACTCATATAGCCCGTACCTTGTGGTAAAAGCTGTCTTAGGTATATCCTGCTCTCGGATCTTCAACTGGTGATAACCTGATCGAAGATCAATCTTAGAGAAGACTTTAGCTCCTTGCAACTGCTCAAACAAATCATTGATCATCGGCAGAGGGTATTTGTTCTTGATCGTCACCTCGTTCAACGCACGATAATCAACAACCATCCTTAAAGATCCATCCTTCTTCTCCACTAGAAGCACTGGGGCTCCCCAAGGTGACGAACTTGGTCGAATGTAACCTTTATCCAGTAACTCCTTAATCTGCTTCTTAATTTCCTCCAAATCTTGTGCGGGCATCCGATACGGTCTCTTGGATATTGGCCCGGTGCCTTGCAATAGCTCAATCAAAATCTTGATGTCTCGATCCGGTGGCATGCCTGGTAACTCCTCCGAAAATACGTCAGGGTAATCCTTCACCACTAGTACTTCCTCCTGTACAACTCTTGATAAGGAATTCACTTGAGTCCTCTTCGGGACATGCCGGGATACATACTTGATCCTCCTTCCTTCCGGGGTGGTGAGGCATATCAACTTACTAGCACAATCAATGTTTCCCCCATACTTCGATAACCAATCCATGCCTAATATTATATCCAAACCTTGTGACTCCAAAATTATTAGGTCAAAGGGAAACACATGGCTACCAATGGTTAAGGGTAACCTATCACACCATCGGCTGGACATATACTCTGCTCCTGGCAAGCTTACTAACATGGGTGACCTAAGGGCTTGGGTTGGCAACTTAAACTTGTCCACAAATCCCCTCGATATGTATGAATGCGATGCACCAGTATCGAAAAGAACAAGTGTGGTAAATGCATTAATCAAAAACTTACCGACAACTGTGTCGGGTTGATCCTCAATCTCCTCCAAGCTGATGTGGTTCACCTGACCTTTGGTGAAGGGGTTGGGCTTCTTGGCAAAACCTCCATTGCCATTTCCATTCTTCGCTTCAGGACATTCATTGGAATAATGTCCAGTCTTCTGGCACTTGAAACAGGTAATGTGGCTCAGATCCCTCTTGGTTGGTGTTGAAGGGTTGGAATGGTTCTGGCTGCTGCTTCCTCCATTCCCATTGCCATTCTTGGGGCCACTATGGTTGTGCGAACTTGCTCCATTGTGCGTGTGTCCTCCATGGTTGTGGGTATGTCCTCCCTAGTACGGGGAATAGCGGGGCTTCTGATGAGCTCCTGAAGTGTACCTCCCATGTCCATACTTCCTCTTGCGATTATCAATCTGTTGCTTCTTGCCTTCAATCATAAGAGCCCTGTCTACCAACTCCTGGTAGTTTTTGAATGTTGCCACCATCAACTGCATGCTCAGCTCATCATTCAGTCCTTCCAGAAATTTCTCCTACTTAGCGGCATATGTAGCTACGTCATCAGGGGCATAGCGTGCTAACTTGCTAAAATCATCCACATACTGGCCCACTGTACGTCCTCCTTGGCGCAAGTTGCGAAACTCATGCTTCTTCATGCTCATAGCTCCTGCTGAAACATGGGCAGTGCGGAAAGCCTGTTGAAACTGATCCCATGTAACAATGTCAATGGGGTAAGTGGCGGTGAAATTCTCCCACCATGATGTTGCGGGTCCATCAAGCTAATGTGTGGCAAAACGCACTCTCTCCACATCTGTGCATCCTGCAGTGGTCAGCTCTCTTCCAATCTTGCGGAGCCAATCATCCGCAACAATCATCTTGGTGCTACTAGAGAACACCGACGGATTCAACCTTAGAAAATGGGCTAGGTGATCAACAAGGGGCGGTGGTGGTGGGTTGTTGTTGTTGTTGCCTTGGTTCTGATTCTGGACTAGTAACTGTTGGGTTTCGTAGTAATTTCAAAAATTTTCCTACGCGCACACAGGATCATGAGATGCATAGCAACGAGAGGAGAGTGTTGTCTACGTACCCAACGCAGACCGACTGCGGAAGCGATGACACGACGTAGAGGAAGTAGTCGTACGTCTTCACGATCCAACCGATCAAGCACCGAAACTACGGCACCTCCGAGTTCGAGCACACGTTCAGCTCGATGACGATCCCCGGACTCCGATCCAGCAAAGTGTCGGGGAAGAGTTTCGTCAGCACGACGGCGTGGTGACGATCTTGATGAACTACAGCAGCAGGGCTTCGCCTAAACTCCGCTACAGTATTATCGAGGAATATGGTGGCAGGGGGCACCGCACACGGCTAAGGAATCGATCACGTGGATCAACTTGTGTCAACTTGTGTGTTTAGAGGTGCCCCTGCCTCCGTATATAAAGGAGCCAAGGGGGGGAGGAGGCGCCGGCCAGGAGGAGGTGGCGCAGGAGGAGTCCTACTCCTACCGGGAGTAGGACTCCCCTCCAATCCTATTCCAACTAGGAATCCCCAAAGGGGGAAAGAGGAGAAGGGTGGCCGGCCACCTCTCCTAGTCCTAATAGGACTAGGGGAAGGGGGGAGGCGCGCAGCCCCCTTGGGCTGCCCCTTTCTCCTTTCCACTAAGGCCCATGATGGCCCATATGGCTCCCGGGGGGTTCCGGTAACCTCCCGGTAACCCGGTAAAATCCCGATTTCACCCGGAACACTTCCGATGTCCAAACATAGACTTCCAATATATCAATCTTTATGTCTCGACCATTTCGAGACTCCTCGTCATGTCCGTGATCACATCCGGGACTCCGAACAACCTTCGGTACATCAAAATGCATAAACTCATAATATAACTGTCATCGTAACCTTAAGCGTGCGGACCCTACGGGTTCGAGAACAATGTAGACATGACCGAGACACGTCTCTGGTCAATAACCAATAGCGGGACCTGGATGCCCATATTGGCTCCTACATATTCTACGAAGATCTTTATCGGTCAGACCGCATAACAACATACGTTGTTCCCTTTGTCATCGGTATGTTACTTGCCCGAGATTCGATCGTCGGTATCCAATACCTAGTTCAATCTCGTTACCGGCAAGTCTCTTTACTCGTTCCGTAATACATCATCTCACAACTAACATATTAGTTGTAATGCTTGCAAGGCTTATGTGATGTGTATTACCGAGAGGGCCCAGAGATACCTCTCCGACAATCGGAGTGACAAATCCTAATCTCGAAATACGCCAACCCAACATCGACCATTGGAGACACCTGTAGTACTCCTTTATAATCACCCAGTTACGTTGTGACGTTTGGTAGTACCCAAAGTGTTCCTCCGGTAAACGGGAGTTGCATAATCTCATAGTCATAGGAACATGTATAAGTCATGAAGAAAGCAATAGCAACATACTAAACGATCGGGTGCTAAGCTAATGGAATGGGTCATGTCAATCAGATCATTCTACTAATGATGTGACCTCGTTAATCAAATAACAACTCATTGTTCATGGTTAGGAAACATAACCATCTTTGATTAACGAGCTAGTCAAGTAGAGGCATACTAGTGACACTCTGTTTGTCTATGTATTCACACATGTATTATGTTTCCGGTAAATACAATTCTAGCATGAATAATAAACATTTATCATGATTATAAGGAAATAAATAATAACTTTATTATTGCCTCTAGGGCATATTTCCTTCAGTCTCCCACTTGCACTAGAGTCAATAATCTAGATTACACTGTAATGAATCTAACACCCATGGAGCTTTGGTGCTGATCATGTTTTGCTCGTGGAAGAGGCTTAGTCAACGGGTCTGCAACATTCAGATCCGTATGTATCTTGCAAATCTCTATGTCTCCCACCTGGACTAGATCCCGGATGGAGTTGAAGCGTCTCTTGATGTGTTTGGTCCTTTTGTGAAATCTGGATTCCTTTGCCAAGGCAATTGCACCAGTATTGTCACAAAAGATTTTCATTGGACCCGATGCACTAGGTATGACACCTAGATCGGATATGAACTCCTTCATCCAGACTCCTTCATTTGCTGCTTCCGAAGCAGCTATGTATTCCGCTTCACATGTAGATCCCGCTACGACGCTTTGTTTAGAACTGCACCAACTGACAGCTCCACCGTTTAATGTAAACACGTATCCGGTTTGCGATTTAGAATCGTCCGGATCAGTGTCAAAGCTTGCATCAACGTAACCTTTTACGATGAGCTCTTTGTCACTTCCATATACGAGAAACATATCCTTAGTCCTTTTCAGGTATTTCAGGATGTTCTTGACCGCTGTCCAGTGATCCATTCCTGGATTACTTTGGTACCTCCCTGCTAAACTTATAGCAAGGCACACATCAGGTCTGGTACACAGCATTGCATACATGATAGAGCCTATGGCTGATGCATAGGGAACATCTTTCATATTCTCTCTATCTTCTGCAGTGGTCGGGCATTGAGTCTTACTCAATTTCACACCTTGTAACACAGGCAAGAACCCTTTCTTCGCTTGATCCATTTTGAACTTCTTCAAAATTTTGTCAAGGTATGTGCTTTGTGAAAGTCCAATTAAGCGTCTTGATCTATCTCTATAGATCTTAATGCCTAATATGTAAGCAGCTTCACCGAGGTCTTTCATTGAAAAACTTTTATTCAAGTATCCCTTTATGCTATCCAGAAATTCTATATCATTTCCAATCAGTAATATGTCATCCACATATAATATCAGAAATGCTACAGAGCTCCCACTCACTTTCTTGTAAATACAGGCTTCTCCGAAAGTCTGTATAAAACCAAATGCTTTGATCACACTATCAAAACGTTTATTCCAACTCCGAGAGGCTTGCACCAGTCCATAAATGGATCGCTGGAGCTTGCACACTTTGTTAGCTCCCTTTGGATCGACAAAACCTTCTGGTTGCATCATATACAACTCTTCTTCCAGAAATCCATTCAGGAATGCAGTTTTGACATCCATTTGCCAAATTTCATAATCATAAAATGCGGCAATTGCTAACATGATTCGGACAGACTTAAGCATCGCTACGGGTGAGAAGGTCTCATCGTAGTCAATTCCTTGAACTTGCCGAAAACCTTTTGCGACAAGTCGAGCTTTGTAGACAGTAACATTACCATCAGCGTCAGTCTTCTTCTTAAAAATCCATTTATTCTCAATTGCTTGCCGATCATCGGACAAGTCAACCAAAGTCCATACTTTGTTCTCATACATGGATCCCATCTCAGATTTCATGGCTTCAAGCCACTTTACGGAATCTGGGCTCACCATCGCTTCTTCATAGTTCGTAGGTTCATCATGATCTAGTAGCATGACCTCCAGAACAGGATTACCGTACCACTCTGGTGCGGATCTTACTCTGGTTGATCTACGCGGTTCAGTAGTATCTTGATCTGAAGTTTCATGATCATTATCATTGGCTTCCTCACTAACTGGTGTAGGTGTCACTGAAACAGTTTTCTGTGATGAACTACTTTCCAGTAAGGGAGCAGGTACAGTTACCTCGTCAAGTTCTACTTTCCTCCCACTCACTTCTTTCGAGAGAAACTCCTTCTCTAGAAATGATCCATTCTTAGCAACGAATGTTTTGCCTTCGGATCTGTGATAGAAGGTGTACCCAACAGTTTCCTTTGGGTATCCTATGAAGACACATTTCTCCGATTTGGGTTCGAGCTTATCAGGTTGAAGCTTTTTCACATAAGCATCGCAGCCCCAAACTTTAAGAAACGACAACTTTGGTTTCTTGCCAAACCACAGTTCATAAGGCGTCGTCTCAACGGATTTTGATGGTGCCCTATTTAACGTGAATGCGGCCGTCTCTAAAGCATATCCCCAAAATGATAGCGGTAAATCAGTAAGAGACATCATAGATCGCACCATATCTAGTAAAGTACGATTACGACGTTCGGACACACCATTACGCTGTGGTGTTCCGGGTGGCGTGAGTTGCGAAACTATTCCACAGTTTTTCAAATGTACACCAAACTCGTAACTCAAATATTCTCCTCCACGATCAGATCGTAGAAACTTTATTTTCTTGTTACGATGATTTTCAACTTCACTCTGAAATTCTTTGAACTTTTCAAATGTTTCAGACTTATGTTTCATTAAGTAAATATACCCATATCTGCTTAAATCATCTGTGAAGGTGAGAAAATAACGATATCCGCCACGAGCCTCAATATTCATCGGGCCACATACATCGGTATGTATGATTTCCAACAAATCTGTTGCTCTCTCCATAGTACCGGAGAACGGTGTTTTAGTCATCTTGCCCATGAGGCACGGTTCGCAAGTACCAAGTGATTCATAATCAAGTGGTTCCAAAAGTCCATCGGTATGGAGTTTCTTCATGCGCTTTATACCGATATGACCTAAACGACAGTGCCACAAATAAGTTGCACTTTCATTATCAACTCTGCATCTTTTGGCTTCAACATTATGAATATGTGTATTACTACTATCAGATTCAATAAAAATAGACCACTCTTCAAGGGTGCATGACCATAAAAGATATTACTCATATAAATAGAACAACCATTATTCTCTGATTTAAATGAATAACCGTCTCGCATTAAACAAGATCCAGATATAATGTTCATGCTCAACGCTGGCACCAAATAACAATTACTTAGGTCTAATATTAATCCCGAAGGTAGATGTAGAGGTAGCGTGCCGACTGCGATCACATCGACTTTGGAACCGTTTCCCACGCGCATCGTCACCTCGTCCTTTGCCAGTGCCCGCTTATTCTGTAGTCCCTGTTTCGAGTTGCAAATATTAGCAACAGAACCAGTATCAAATACCCAGGTGCTACTGCGAGCTCTAGTAAGGTACACATCAATAACATGTATATCACATATACCTTTGTTCACCTTGCCATCCTTCTTATCCGCCAAATACTTGGGGCAGTTCCGCTTCCAGTGACCAGTCTGCTTGCAGTAGAAGCACTCAGTTTCAGGCTTAGGTCCAGACTTGGGTTTCTTCTCTTGAGCAGCAACTTGCTTGCCGTTCTTCTTGAAGTTCCCCTTTTTCTTCCCTTTGCCCTTTTTCTTGAAACTAGTGGTCTTGTTAACCATCAACACTTGATGCTCCTTCTTGATTTCTACCTCCGCAGCTTTCATCATCACGAAGAGCTTGGGAGTTGTTTCCGTTATCCCTTGCATATTATAGTTCATCAACGAAGTTCTACTAACTTGGTGATGGTGACTAGAGAATTCTGTCAATCACTATCTTATCTGGAAGATTAACTCCCACTTGATTCAAGCGATTGTAGTACCCCAGACAATCTGAGCACATGCTCACTAGTTGAGCGATTCTCCTCCATCTTTTAGCTATAGAACTTGTTGGAGACTTCATATCTCACAACTCGGGTATTTGCTTGAAATATTAACTTCAACTCCTGAACATCTCATATGGTCCACGACGTTCAAAACGTCTTTGAAGTCCCGATTCTAAGCCGTTAAGCATGGTGCACTTAACTATCAAGTAGTCATCATATTGAGCTAGCTAAACGTTCATAATGTTTGCATCTGCTCCTGCAATAGGTCTGTCACCTAGCGGTGCATCAAGGACATAATTCTTCTATGCAGCAATGAGGATAATCCTCAGATCACGGATCCAGTCCGCATCATTGCTACTAACATCTTTCAACACATTTTCTCTAGGAACCATATCAAAATAACACAGGGAAGCAACAGCACGAGCCATCTATCTACATAACATAAAGCAAGATACTATCAGGACTAAGTTCATGATAAATTTAAGTTCAATTAATCATATTACTTAAGAACTCCCACTTAGATAGACATCCCTCTAATCTTCTAAGTGATTCACGTGATCCAAATCAACTAAACCATGACCGATCATCACGTGAGATGGAGTAGTTTTCAATGGTGAACATCGTTATGTTGATCATATCTACTATATGATTCACGCTCGACCTTTCGGTCTCCGTGTTCCGAGGCCATATCTGCATATGCTAGGCTCGTCAAGTTTAACCTGAGTATTCTGCGTGTGCAAAACTGGCTTGCACCCGTTGTAGATGGACGTAGAGCTTATCACACCCGATCATCACGTGGTGTCTGGGCACGACGAACTTTGGCAACGGTGCATACTCAGGGAGAACACTTCTTGATAATTTAATGAGAGATCATCTTATAATGCTACCGTCAATCAAAGCAAGATAAGATGCATAAAAAGATAAACATCACATGCAATCAATATAAGTGATATGATATGGCCATCATCATCTCGTGCTTGTGATCTCCATCTCCGAAGCACCGTCATGATCACCATCGTCACCGGCGCGACACCTTGATCTCCATCGTAGCATCATTGTCGTCTCGCCAATCTTATGCTTTCACGACTATCACTACCGTTTAGTAATAAAGTTAAGCATTACATCGCGATTGCATTGCATACAATAAAGCGACAACCATATGGCTCCTGCCAGTTGCCGATAACTTGGTTACAAAACATGATCATCTCATACAATAAAATTCAGCATCATGCCTTGACCATATCACATCACAACATGCCCTGCAAAAACAAGTTAGACGTCTTCTACTTTGTTGTTGCATGTTTTACGTGGCTGCTACGGGCTTAAGTAAGAACCAATCTCACCTACGCATCAAAACCACAACGATAGTTTGTCAAATAGACTCCGTTTTAACCTTCGCAAGGACCGGGCGTAGCCATACTTGGTTCAACTAAAGTTGGAGAGGCAGTCGCCCGCAAGCCATCTCTGTGCAAAGCACGTCGAGGGAACCGGTCTCGCGTAAGCGTACGCGTAAGGTTGGTCTGGGTCGTCTCGTCCAACAATACCGCCGAACCAAAGTATGACATGCTGGTAGGCAGTATGACTTGTATCGTCCACAACTCACTTGTGTTCTACTCGTGCATATAACATCAACATCAATAACCAGGCTCGGATGCCACTGTTGGGTTTCGTAGTAATTTCAAAAAATTTCCTACACGCACACAGGATCATGTGATGCATAGCAACGAGAGGAGAGTGTTGTCTACGTACCCAACGCAGACCGACTGCGGAAGCGATGACACGACGTAGAGGAAGTAGTCGTACGTCTTCACGATCCAACCGATCAAGCACCGAAACTACGGCACCTCCGAGTTTGAGCACACGTTCAGCTCGATGACGATCCCCGGACTCCGATCCAGCAAAGTGTCGGGGAAGAGTTTCGTCAGCACGACGGCGTGGTGACGATCTTGATGAACTACAGCAGCAGGGCTTCGCCTAAACTCCGCTACAGTATTATCGAGGAATATGGTGGCAGGGGGCACCGCACACGGCTAAGGAATCGATCACGTGGATCAACTTGTGTCAACTTGTGTGTTTAGAGGTGCCCCTGCCTCCGTATATAAAGGAGCCAAGGGGGGAGGAGGCGCCGGCCAGGAGGAGGTGGCGCAGGAGGAGTCCTACTCCTACCGGGAGTAGGACTCCCCTCCAATCCTATTCCAACTAGGAATCCCCAAAAGGGGAAAGAGGAGAAGGGTGGCCGGCCACCTCTCCTAGTCCTAATAGGACTAGGGGAAGGGGGGAGGCGCGCAGCCCCCTTGGGCTGCCCCTTTCTCCTTTCCACTAAGGCCCATGATGGCCCATATGGCTCCCGGGGGGGTTCCGGTAACCTCCCGGTAACCCGGTAAAATCCCGATTTCACCCGGAACACTTCCGATGTCCAAACATAGACTTCCAATATATCAATCTTTATGTCTCGACCATTTTGAGACTCCTCGTCATGTCCGTGATCACATCCGGGACTCCGAACAACCTTCGGTACATCAAAATGCATAAACTCATAATATAACTATCATCGTAACCTTAAGCGTGCGGACCCTACGGGTTCGAGAACAATGTAGACATGACCGAGACACGTCTCTGGTGAATAACCAATAGCGGGACCTGGATGCCCATATTGGCTCCTACATATTCTACGAAGATCTTTATCGGTCAGACCGCATAACAACATACGTTGTTCCCTTTGTCATCGGTATGTTACTTGCCCGAGATTCGATCGTCGGTATCCAATACCTAGTTCAATCTCGTTACCGGCAAGTCTCTTTACTCGTTCCGTAATACATCATCTCACAACTAACATATTAGTTGTAATGCTTGCAAGGCTTATGTGATGTGTATTACCGAGAGGGCCCAGAGATACCTCTCCGACAATCGGAGTGACAAATCCTAATCTCGAAATACGCCAACCCAACATCGACCATTGGAGACACCTGTAGTACTCCTTTATAATCACCCAGTTACGTTGTGACGTTTGGTAGTACCCAAAGTGTTCCTCCGGTAAACGGGAGTTGCATAATCTCATAGTCATAGGAACATGTATAAGTCATGAAGAAAGCAATAGCAACATACTAAACGATCGGGTGCTAAGCTAATGGAATGGGTCATGTCAATCAGATCATTCTACTAATGATGTGACCTCGTTAATCAAATAACAACTCATTGTTCATGGTTAGGAAACATAACCATCTTTGATTAACGAGCTAGTCAAGTAGAGGCATACTAGTGACACTCTGTTTGTCTATGTATTCACACATGTATTATGTTTCCGGTAAATACAATTCTAGCATAAATAATAAACATTTATCATGATTATAAGGAAATAAATAATAACTTTATTATTGCCTCTAGGGCATATTTCCTTCAGTAACTGCATCAAGGTATTCTGCTGCTGGATAACCTGAGTGAGCTCCGGTGGGAAGGCAAATCCATTTTCACGTCTCGGAGGCATCTGATGGGTTTAGACGGGGTGAGAAAACAGAATAGAATTGGGGTCTAAGAGAAATTCACTACCCATAATGCTCATGAGACAAACATAATCAATTTCACTCCAATCAATAGCACACAAGATCACACAAAGCGGTCTAACCTGTGATTACAAACTCGATCGTTGCAACTACTTGGAGGGAAATACTACTAATTACAATGGTGGTCGTCTAGAAATTTTCATCAGAGGAAGACTCCATGATATCTGCTCTAGCTTCATCAACATAGTCATCATCACTATCAAGGTCGGAGTCGGTGTCGTCGATGATGATGTAGTCTCCTGGGTGGTTGTTCTCCTTCTTTGGCGCAGGGTCTCCCATGGATACTCCTAGCTTCTTCTTCAGGTCTTCCCTCTTCTCCAGTAGTACAACAATCTCTTCCTCGTATCCATCATGTGTAGACTTGATCTCCTCCTCCAGCTCGTTGTTTCTCCTCACCAGTTTCTTGATCTTTTTCATGTGGATAATTTGTTGATTCTCCTGGCGACGAATATGATCTCCCATCTCTTGAATGTAAGCTGCAATTGATCCATCCCTCCTGGTGCAAATCATCTCCCATTTGTCATCTCGGCGCCACATATTTGGTAAATGATATTCTCCAGCTCCTTGTGATACACCTCACATATGCGTCCAAAGGTGATATGTGCGGCCATGCTCTTTCCAATACTCCAGCTTGGTGCATCCAGATAGAAATCAATAGGCTCCATTGTTGGCGCAAAGGTCCTCCCAGGTATCCAGACTTTGATCTTCCAGCGCTCCTCCTCCTGTACAGATGTAGAGAAAGTCCCTGTGAAGCTTGGTAATCCGATGTTCAAATACTTAGTGACTTCCTTCAAGTAGCGTCCGAAAGGGGTGTCGTCATCCGGCTGAGTGAACTTGTTCCTGGGATCCGCCATCTATAGAGTAGAAAGAGAGGAGAATTAGAAATGAGTAGAGAAGAGAAATCCTATGGCTCATTCTAGTGGTCGCATCCTACAGTCAGCGTGTGCTCTGATACCATCTTGTAGCTACCAGACCTCAAACGGTCAAGTCTCTGTGCATCAGTGTCATCCCTTGATCGGTAATGCTGACACGCACAATACTCGAGGAATTATAACAGAGTTTCAATCACACACTTGTTACATCAAGTCCTCATAAAGAGTACGATTACAAAAATATAATGGCTAAAGGCCATCTAAACTAGATAACTGCAGAAGCTTCGAAAGTAAATGAGTCCATCAACTCCAACGACATAGGTGAGTGCAAAACAACGACATGTCACACCTTATTCGTCGTCTGAGTGGTCTGTAACATAAGACGTTGCAGCCCGAAATGGGTCAGCACATGGAATATGCTGGCATAGTTACACTTTAAAGCAATGATAATGCAAGAACTATATCTACATGTAATATTTGGTTGGTGGAGGCTATAAGTTTCATAGTTTTGCATAAAGCTAGTTTTCCCTACAACAAAGGAATAAATTTATTTAACTACTCCCATGTTGTCCATTATTTGAGAAGGTAACCCCAACTCAAATCCCAATTAAAATTGTCATCATTAACCCAATATCATTATTAATTAGAGTAACATGATGAGATCACATCAATAGATTCAAGTACTAGATACTCAAGACGTCCATAACCGGGGACACGGCTAACCATTATTAGTTTATACACTCTGTAGAGGTTTGCACACTTTTCCCCACAAGACTCAACCGCATCCATGATCGGATGATCGAGACATAGCCTTTCTGAAGCATTAACTCTCTACTCCGGGTAGACAGTACCACCTACAACCCTCTACATCTGCTAGTCTACCTCTTCAAGAGCTCATGCAACTTACTCAACTATGTCAGAGCCCATAATGGCTTGTGGCTGCACACGGAAGTTTCTAGCATGAATAATCTTATGATCCCTTTGAGCCTGGGTGGCATTCCATAGGATAATCACACGGGTACCCCGGGATTTCCAAAAATAGACAACACTGGATTCCCCAGGTGCCTCAACCAATCCACCCAGATGTATATTAAAGTTGCCACCTTAATGTTATCCATGATTAAAATAACTCTCAAACTTCCATGTGTGAATCACGATCCAAACCCCATATACGAGCATGGCTAAGCAATGATAAGCATAACGTATATTCCCGGGGTGATCAAAGGATATTAGGTTCCTACCTCAAGCACTACAACCAAAACCACAAGTTCCCAATCCTACTATGCAAATATTTGAGGGGCAATACTAATGCATAGTAAAAACTAGGTATGAAAGAGTATGATCAAAGTGTAACTTGCCTTGCTGACGATCTGCAAACTCTAGAGATTCATAGTAACAAGCTTCGCACTCCGAGTAATCTACCGTAAACAAGCAATAGCATACATAAGCAATCACTCAAACGAAACACGAGAAACCCGAGAAAAGATCCAAATCGAACATGAAACAAGCAAACGGCTTAAACTAACAAGAGTCAAAACCTAACAGAAATATTAACATGTGAATTAGATCTTAACAGTAGGTACATGTGATTAGCTACGATTCGCAAAAAGATTCAACTCAAACGGAGCAACGAAGCTCAAAATATGAACGAAACAAGATCATTTACTAATCTGGACTAAAGTGAAATTTTACTGTACCAAAACCATGTCCAAGTTGGTTAACTGGAAAGAGGGGTTCGAGACAAAGATTTAGGCACTGGTCTCATCTAATTTGGATAAACGAGTAAAAAGTTATACTAGTTTAAAGATCAGGGGCTAAATCACAATAAAAATAATCGCGGATAAGTCCCTGGCCGAAAATAAACTAAAAAGGAAAAGGCTAACGAACAAACCTTCGTTGTCTGAACTAATCTGACGAATAACGTTTATTAAAACGAACAAACGTCCGCTAAATAAATAAACCGAACGAAACTGATCTAAATAAATAAACAAACCGGCTAACTTAAAAAAACCAAGCGATAAATGAAGAAAACTGACCGGTCAAACGACGGCGACTCGGCGGCGGATCGCCGACAGACGGCGGTGGCTCCGGCGGCTGTGGGCGACGACGGGTGGCTGCGGGGCGGCGGGGCGACGACGAGCCAGGACGGCAGCGTGCGCAGGCGGCGACGGCTGCGGCGAGCGGCGGCGCTGCTGCTGCTACGGCGAGAGGAGGTGACGACGGGGTTGGGAGGAGGCGGCGAGGTGACGCACTATTTAAGGAGGGGGCGACGGCGGCTTGCAGGAGGGGTCGGGGCGAGGGGAGTCCGGCTCGGACTCTCCGAGCTCCAGCGATGTCGGTGGCGGCGGCGCGTGATACGTCTCCAACGTATCTACTTTTCCAAACACTTTTACCCTTGTTTTGGACTCTAACTTGCATGATTTGAATGAAACTAACCCGGACTGATGCTGTTTTCAGCAAAACTGCCATGATGTTGTTTTATGTGTAGTGGCCCCCTATGTCGTGATTTCAGATCAGGAGGGCCCGAGTGCCATGATTTCAGATCTGAACCTATTACGTTTTCATGAATATATGTGTGTTCTTGATCCTATCTTGCAAGTCTATAGTCACCTATTATGTGTTATGATCCGACAACCCCGAAGTGACAATAATTGGGATACTTCTCGGTGATGACCGTGGTTTGAGGAGTTCATGTATTCACTATGGGCTAATGCTTTGTTCCGGTTCTCTATTAAAAGGAGGCCTTAATATCCCTTTGTTTCCGCTAGGACCCCGCTGCCACGAGAGGGTAGGACAAAAGATGTCATGCAAGTTCTTTTCCATAAGCACGTATGACTATTTATGGAATACATGCCTACATTACATTGATGAATTGGAGCTAGTTCTGTGTCACCCTATGTTATAACTATTACATGAGGAATCGCATGCGGCATAATTATCCATCACTGATCCATTGCCTACAAGCTTTTCACATATTGTTCTTCGCTTATTTACTTTTCCGTTGCTACCGTTACAACTACTACAAAAACCCAAAAACTATTATCTTTACTTTTGCCACCGTTACCTTTATTATCATACCACTTTTGCCACTAAATACTTTACTGCAGATACTAAGTTATCCAGGTGTGGTTGAATTGACAACTCAACTGCTAATACTCAAGAATATTCTTTGGCTCCCCTTGTGTCAAATCAATAAATTTGGGTTGAATACTTTACCCTCGAAAGCTGTTGCGATCCTCTACACTTGTGGGTTATCAAGACTAATTTCTGGCGCCGTTGCCGAGGAGCATAGCTCTATTCTCTGAGTCACTTGGGATTTATATTTGTTGATCACTATGAAGAACTTGAAAGACGACTGAACTACTATTTTGCCCTCAACTACGAGGGGAGGTAAGGAACTGCCATCTAGCTCTGCACTAGATTCTCCTTCTGTTATTAGTAAACTTGCGACACCTAAACCTGCTACTGCTATGAATTCTGATATGTAGCATGTTATTGATGATGCCACTTCTGCTATGCATGATGAAACTACTT
Source organism: Triticum aestivum (assembly GCF_018294505.1). Classification (NCBI taxonomy): domain Eukaryota; kingdom Viridiplantae; phylum Streptophyta; class Magnoliopsida; order Poales; family Poaceae; genus Triticum; species Triticum aestivum. The sequence continues at coordinate 524,290,660 of NC_057795.1, read as the reverse complement.
ATGTGCTTGATACTACTTTGCCATTAGGTGAATTTCTTGATGAACAACTTGCTAGAGTTAGGGGGAATGAAATTATTGAAGATGCTATTATTGATGATAGTGATGATGAAGGTTCTCCCAATGATTATGTATTGCCTGTTGTTCCTAAGGGTTATGTTATGAATGAAGAAGCTGCTAGGGAAATCTTTGCTTGCAATGATAGATATGATCTTAAGAAATTATTAGCTAAATGGAAGCAGCAGTCTCTTAATGCTAGAATGAAACCCGACCCTGCTTTTGCTACTTCACCTATCTGTGTTACTGATAAGGATTATGAATTCTCTGTTGATCCTGAAATTATTACTTTAGTTGAATCTGATCCTTTTTATGGCCTTGAATCTGAAACTGTTGTGGCACATCTTACCAAGTTGAATGATATAGCCACCCTATTAACTAATGATGAGAAGTCTTGCTATTATTATATCCTTAAGATATTTCCGTTCTCATTAAAGGGTGATGCTAAGACTTGGTATAATTCTCTTGCTCCTGGTTGTGTGCGTAGTCCCCAGGATATGATTTATTACTTCTCTGCTAAATATTTCCCTGCTCATAAGAAACAAGCTGCCTTGCGGTAAATATATAATTTTGTGCAAATCAAAGAAGAGAGTCTCCCACAAGCTTGGGGGAGGCTTCTCCGGTTACTTAATGCTTTGCCTGATCATCCTCTTAAGAAAAATGAAATACTTGATATCTTTTATAATGGACTAAGCGATGCTTCCAAGGACTACTTGGATAGTTATGCTGGTTGTGTTTTCAGGGAAAGAACAGTCGACGAAGCTGAATTACTATTGAATAATATGTTGACTAATGAAAATAATTGGACTCTCCCTGAGCCAATTCCTGAGGAATTCCTGAACCAATTGAGCCAACTCCTGAGCCTATTCCTAAACCCACTCCGAAGAAGAGAGGTGTTTTATTTCTCAGTCCTGAAGATATGCAAGAGGCAAACAAATCAATGAAAGAAAAATGTATTAAAGCTAAAGATGTTAAGAATTTACCTCCTATTGAAGAAATACATGGTCTTAATATACCGCCCGTTGAAGAACCACATTGTCTTGATAACCCGACACAGGTAGCAAAGGTAAATTCTCTCTATAGATATGATAAAGTTGAAACCCCCTCTACTAAATTTCGTAGCCCATGCTTAAATGAATTTGATGACTTTATGGCTAGACAAGAAAGTTTTAATGCTTATGTTGGTAGAGAGTTAAAGAATAATGCTTTCGAGATAGGACGTGTGAGCGATAATATGGCTAGAGTTAAAGGTGAACTCCAACTCATTAGCAAATATGCTTCTATGGTTGCTACTCAAGCTGAGCAAGTACTTAAAGCTCAGAATGATTTGCTTGATGAATTAAATAATAAAAATGACTTTGCTGTTAGAGTGGCTACTAGAACTGGTAGAATGACTCGGGAACCTTTGTATCCTGAAGGCCACCCTAAGAGAATCAAACAAGATTCTCAGAGAAACAATTTAGAGGCACCTAGTTCTTCTAAAAAGAAGAAAAAGAAAAACGATAGAACTTTGCATGCTTCTAGTGAACCTACTGTAGACACACCTGAGAATCCTAATGATATTTCTATCTCTAATGCTAAAACACAATCAGGTGATGAACATGAACCTATTGATAATGTTAATGATAATGTTCATGTTGAGTCTCAACCTAGCAAAAACAATGATGTAGAGACTAAACCTATTGTTGATCTTGATAACCCACAATCAAAGAATCAATGTTATGATAAGAGAGATTTTGTTGCTAGGAAGCACGGTAAAGAAAGAGAACCATGGGTTTAGAAACCCATGCCCTTTCCTCCTAAACCATCCAAGTCAAAGGATGATGAGGATTTTGAGCACTTTGCTGAAATGATTTAGACCTATTTTCTTATGTATGCGCTTAACTGATATGCTCAAAGTAAATCCTTATGCTAAGTATATGAAGGATATCATCACAAATAAAAGAAAGATACCGGAAGCTAAAATTTCCACCATGCTTGCTAATTACACTTTTAAGGGTGGAATACCAAAGAAACTTGGAGATCCGGGGTACCAACTATACCATGCTCCATTAAAAGAAATTATGTTAGAACTGCTTTATGTGATCTTGGAGCGGGGCCGGTGTTAGTGTTATGCCTCTCTCTTTATATCGTAGACTTGAATTGAATAAGTTGACACCTACTGAAATATCTTTGCAAATGGCTGATAAATCAACTACTATACATGTCGGTATTTGTGAGGATGTGCCTGTTGTGGTTGCAAATGTCACTATCCTAACGGACTTTGTTATTCTTGATATTCCCGAGGACGATAGTATGTCTATTATCCTTGGTAGACCTTTTCTTAATACTGCAGGGGCTGTTATTGATTGCAACAAAGGCAATGTCACTTTTCATGTTAATGGTAATGAGCATACGGTACACTTTCCGAGGAAACAATCTCAAGTTCATAGCATCAATTCTATTGGAAAAGTTCCAACTATCATTATTGGAGGTTTTAAATTTCCTCTCCCTACTGTCAAGAAAAAGTATGATATTATTATTGTTGGGGATTTTCATATCCCCGTTGAGGTAACTTAGTGTTATTCGAAATTTCTCCGGTTCCATGTTATTCGGAATGAGTTTGTTAATAAGACTTGATCAACCTTGTTAGTGGATTCATTTTGGTGATCACGAGATGGATGAAACTAGAAGGCACAACCTTCTGTACTCTCTTTTTACTTTCTGTTATTTAGAATAAATAAAGCAGAAAAGTATTATCTGTCTGTTTTCTGAATTATCCATGCATTAAAAAATATCCCGAAAATAAAAGTGCTCCAAATGCCCTGCAAATTTAGTATGATTTTTTCTGGAATATTTGAGGATTTTAGGCACTGAAATCACTGCAGGAGGGGCAAGCACCAGGCCACGAGAGTGGAGGGCGCGCCCCCCTATAGGGCGCGCCCCCCTATCTCGTGGGCCCCTGGTGGCCCCCCTCCACTTATGCTAGCACCCACACACTTCATCTTCTACCCAAAAAATCCCCATCCAGCTCAAGCACGAGTTCTAGCTCGTTTTGCTGCGATTTTCGATCTCCTTGCTCAAAGCTCCATTCACAAAACTACTTCGGGAGATTGTTGCTTGGTATGTGACTCCTCCATTGGTCCAATTGGTTTTTGTTCTAGTGCTTTATTCATTGCAAATTTTTGCTGCATAGGTGACCATGTTCTTAAGCTTACATGTTAAATTTATGAGGTCCCAAGCAATTCTAATGGATGATATAGGCTCTAGGCACTTGTAGGAGTATTTGCTACCAATCTTGTTTAGTTTTATTCACTTTTATTTTGAAGTTACTAAAATTTCAGAAATTTTCAGAAAATGTTAAGGAAACTTTTTAGGGGCTCTTCTAGCCAAGGCTCTCAGAAAAAACAAGCCAAAGAGAAGGAAAAAGCCAAGTATAATCTTCCTCGCTTAGCGGAAGTACGGTCGTGTGAATGGCCATGTGAGGATTTCTTGAAAGAAGCTGGAATTCATGAAGATTTTTATTCTTTGATCGATACTGCAGGCCTCACCGGTTTCATCAACGACCGGATCGATCAGTATCTCTTACTCACCAATACTTTCGTGCAAAACTTTTATTATTATCCTAAGAAGTCACCGCCTGTAGTATCATTTCATTTATATGATGAATTCAAAGAAATGTCTTTACGTAATTTTTGCGCGGTGTGTAGGATACCTTATGAGGGAGAATTAGAAGAACCCCATCGTGAAGATGTGGGTGGCTTTGTTAATACTATAGTTGTAGAGGAGCCAAAGAAAGGCTCTGAGGCAAAAGTCTCTAGCATACACTTTCCTGTTTTACGCTATTTTGCTATATTTGCTAGTAGATGCTTGATTGGTCGTGGAAATAGTGGAAACTTGAGTGTTCCTGATATTATCATTCTTCAACATGCCTTGCTTGGAGACAATACTTTTAGTATGGGTGTTGTCGTTGCTAAATGACTAGCCCCGAATCATACAAAAGGCCCCATATTTGGAGGTATCTATGCTGCACGTCTTGCTAAACATTTTCAGATACCCATTAGGCACCATGAGAAGGAGGAGATAAAATTGCCTCCTCACATTTTAGATTACAAGAGCATGGTAGCACACAAGTTTATTGCTGACAACGAGGAAAAGATGCTCTTGTATAAACTTAGATTCAATAAGAAACACTTTGAGATTATTATTTTGCCTGCGCCTTTGTTGTTTGATTTGCTTGCAGAAAATTTTCTTGTCACACAGGAAGCGGTGAACAATCATCGAGCTCAAGCTTTTACTCCAGAACCTGAACCTGAGTCGGAACCTGAACTGGAATAATACCCTTATCGTGCATCATCTGTTCAATGGGATCCGGAGATGACCAGCCAGTGGTATCCTGATTACACCTCCCAATACACCAGGGAGAGTAGCGGCGGTCCTTGGTACTAGACCAACTTAGGCCAAAAGCCTAAGCTTGGGGGAGTACGTATTTCTCACCGACTTTACATTCATGTTCACACATTAGTCGTCGGTGCTCATACTCTTTCATTGTATTATCCATGCTAGTTTAAATTTCTTTTTCTAGTTTTCTTCTTGTGTGTTTGATAAACCTTAAGAAAAACAAAAAAATTATTTAGTTTAATTTTCATGGTTGTAGTAGAAATTAAAATGAAAACCCAAAAAGATTTCTAGTTCTTCTTCTTACTTGTTGGGAGCTTTCCCGTGTAAATAGTTTTCTTTTCTTTTCTTTCCTTTGGGGGTCGAGAAGACCATATTGAAAATGTTTAGTGGCTCTCATATGCATGATTGTTTATTTAACTTAGAGCCCATATTACTTGTCTTCTCTCTTGAGTTGAATGCTTGCAGATTCCAGCTTAGTCCAATGCACGTGCACTCTTATTATTATACACATCGTTCGGTCGTGCAAGTGAAAGGCAATAATGACGATATATGATGGACTTATTGGGATGAGAAAAGCTGGTATGAACTCGACCTCTCTTGTTTTTGTAAATATGATGAGTTCATCGTTTCTGAGTCAGCTATTATGAAGTAAACATATTTGCAATGACATTTAGAGATTATAGTTGTTGTGTCATGCTTGATTAGCTATGAGTTATAATGGTTTACCTTGCGTGCCAACATGCTATTAGAATGATTATGATGTGGTATGATGGGATGGTATCCTCCTTTGAATGTATTGAGTGACTCGACTTGGCACATGTTCACGCATGTAGTTGAGTCAAATCAACAGCCTTCATGATATTTATGTTCATGGTAGATTATATCCTACTCATGCTAGTACTCGGTGTAAATTAATTTTAATGCATGTTTATGACTGTTGTCGCTCTCTCAGTTGGTCGTTCCCCAGTCTTTTGCTAGCCTTCACCTATACTAAGCGGGTATACTGCTTGTGCATCCAAACTCCTTAAACCCCAAAGTTGCTCCATATGAGTCCAATATACCTTCCTATATGCGGTATTTACCTGACGTTCCAAGTAAATTTGTATGTGCCAAACTCCAAACCTTCAAATGAAATTTTGTTTTGTATGCTCGAGCAACTCATGTTTCAACTAGGGCTGCCTATATCTTCCATGCTAGGTGGGTTATTCTCAAGAGGAGTGGACTCCGCTCCTCATTCACGAGAAAGGGCCGGTAACCGGGATGCCCAGTCCCATGATCCAAAAAGATCAAAGCAAATCAAAATAATTAAACAAAACTCCCCCAAGGCTGTTGTTAGTTGGAGGCACTCGTTGTTTCGAGCAAGCCATGGATTGATGCTTGTTGGTGGTTGGGAGTATAAACCTTTACCATTCTGTTTGGGAACTGCCTATAATGCATGTAGTATGGAAGATACAGCCATCTCATAGTTGTTGCGTTGACAGCGAAAGTATGCCGCTCAAAATGTTATTCAATCTCTATTTTAAAATCGAGCTCTGGCACCTCTACAAATCCATGCTTCCCTCTGCGAAGGGCCTATCTATTTACTTTTATGTTGAGTCATCACCCTTCTTATTCAAAAGCACCCGCTGGAGAGCACTCTGTCATTTGCATTCATTACTATTGGTTTATAATGGGTATGACTTGACTGGATCTCTTTTACCATGAATTACAATGTTTAGACAGTCCTTTATCTTTAAAGGTGCTCTGCATTTATGTTTTGCGGTCTCAGAAAGGGCTAGCAAGATACCATTTTGTTATATCATGTTATGATTGTTTTGAGAAAGTGTTGTCATCCGAGTTTTATTATTATGGCTCGCTAGCTGATTATGCTATTGATATGAGTAATTGTGAGACCTAAGTGTTATTGTTAGTATGGTTAGTTCATAGTATTTGCTGAAACTTGAATGCTGGCTTTTCATGTTTACAACAACAAGAGCAAACAAAGTTTGTAGAAGTTTTTCTTTATCACTTTCAGTTTATCAACTGAATTGCTTGAGGACAAGCAAAGGTTTAAGCTTGGGGGAGTTGATACGTCTCCAACGTATCAACTTTTCCAAACACTTTTGCCCTTGTTTTGGACTCTAACTTGCATGATTTGAATGAAACTAACCCGGACTGACGCTGTTTTCAGCAGAACTGCCATGATGTTGTTTTATGTGTAGAAAAGAAAAGTTATCGGAATGTACTGAAAATCCATGGAGTGACTTTTTGGAAAATATAAAAAATACTGGCGAAAGAATCAAGACCAGGGGCCCACACCCTGTCCACAAGACAGGGGGGCGCGCCCCCTCCTTCTGGGCACGCCCCCCTATCTCGTGGGCCCCCTGGACCTCCACCGACCTCAACTCCAACTTCATATATTCACGTTCGGGGAGAAAAAATCAGAGAGAAAGTTTCATCGCGTTTTACGACACGGAGCCGCCGCCAAGCCCTAATCTCTCTCGGGAGGGCTGATCTGGAGTCCGTTCGGGGCTCCGGAGAGGGGGATTCATCGTCGTCGTCATCATCAACCATCCTCCATCACCAATTTCATGATGCTCACCGCCGTGCGTGAGTAATTCCATCGTAGGCTTGTTGGACGGTGATGGGTTGGATGAGATTTACCATGTAATCAAGTTAGCTTTGTTAGGGTTTGATCCCTAGTATCCACTATGTTCTGAGATTGATGTTGCTATGACTTTGCTATGCTTAATGCTTGTCACTAGGGACCGAGTGCCATGATTTCAGATCTGAACCTATTATGTTTTCATGAATATATGTGTGTTCTTGATCCTATCTTGCAAGTCTATAGTCACCTATTATGTGTTATGATCCGACAACCCCGAAGTGACAATAATCGGGATACTTCTCGGTGATGACCGTAGTTTGAGGAGTTCATGTATTCACTATGTGCTAATGCTTTGTTCCGGTTCTCTATTAAAAGGAGGCCTTAATATCCCTTAGTTTCCGCTAGGACCCCGCTGCCACGGGAGGGTAGGACAAAAGATGTCATGCAAGTTCTTTTCCATAAGCACGTATGACTATTTACGGAATACATGCCTACATTACATTGATGAATTGGAGCTAGTTCTGTGTCACCCTATGTTATAACTATTACATGAGGAATCGCATACGGCATAATTATCCATCACTGATCCATTGCCTACGAGCTTTTCACATATTGTTCTTCACTTATTTACTTTTCCATTGCTACTGTAACAACTACTACAAAAACCCAAAAACTATTATCTTTACTTTTGCCACCGTCACCTTTATTATCATACCACTTTTGCTACTAAATACTTTGCTGCAGATACTAAGTTATCCAGGTGTGGTTGAATTGACAACTCAACTGCTAATACTCAAGAATATTCTTTGGCTCCCCTTGTGTCGAATCAATAAATTTGGGTTGAATACTTTACCCTCGAAAGTTGTTGCGATCCCCTACACTTGTGTGTTATCAGCGCGGGCCGGCCTGCTCGGTGGGCTTCGGCCCAGTCGGGCGAGATTTTTTTAAAATAATTTCGCTCGAAGAAAAAAATTCCTAATAAAATATTTTTTTGTAAAAATGCCAAAAACAATTTTCACCGTCTAAATAAAATATTTAGAACAAAGTGAACATTTTTCTGGCCTAAAAATGCAATTTTCAAAAATGCATATTTTTCTAATTCAAATAAAATAGCAAATAAAATATAAACAAAATCATAATTTGATTTTGAAATTCTTTCTCCAATATTTCTCTTAGTTTGAAGAAGTCATATTATCTTCTCTCATTTATTTTTAATATTGGAAATAATTGGAGAGAAAATAATAAAATCAAATTGATCCTTTCTTCAAATTTGAAATAAATTCAAATATGATTTTTGTGAAACCTCCAACTCTCTTCTTGGGTCCTTGAGTTGCTTAAGATTTCTAGGATCACAACCAAATGCAAGAATAAAATATGATATGCATGTGATGATCTATGTATAACATCCAAATTGAAAATTTGGATGTTACAGTAGCCGGCGAAGAACCTGACGACCCTAGACACTGACGTCCGGGTCCTACACCCGGCCGTATTACCATTGTACCCATGGGTGGTTGGCCTATAAACCCCCCAGGGCTCACCCATGCAAATGGTTCAGCCTTCATTCCACCACACACCATAGCAAGAAGAAGAGAGCTAGCCCTGCCCTTCTTCCTCCTCTATCAACACAGCTCAAGGAGCAACCTTGTACACCTTAGATCTTAGTCATTATAGCAGGAGTAGGGGTGTTATCTCTTCGGAGAGCCCCGAACCTGGGTACGTCTCGTGTGCCTTCGAGCTCGTGCTCACTCTCGCTTCCGGAACCCGACGACGTCCTCATGGCTCCACTCACGATAAGCCACCCCCTGGCATCTGATGTGAGATTACCACGACATAACCTCTTCGTGGAGGTGGTGAGGTTACCAGCAGACTAGACAGATAGAACAAACCCATGACACACAAATAGATAGCATACAAACATAGGTTTAAACCAATTCAATTAGTTTTCAAGCATGGTACGACACTTAAACTAAGTAGTTTTCAACCGAACCAGACCAAAACAACACGCGCAACAAAGAGCTCACCTAGACGTTCACAACGAATGCGTCGTCATGCCTCCTGCACTTGGTCACCACTTCAATGTCGTCGTCGTTGAGGTGATCACCTTCATGGTGTTAGGAGTCAGCAACTTGAAGGTCACCATGTATCCGATCTTGATCTAGTGGACGCCCACACCCCGGCCAGCCGCCTTTCGAGCTCGCGCCCACAAACCCGGCCAGATTTCCTGCCCGCCGCGGCTTCTGGGCGGGCACCAGACCGGCCACCTCCCAGTGCGCATCCGCGGACCCACCCCTCTCCACTGTTTACGCACGCCCGCGGACCCACCCTCGCCACTGTTCACATGCGTTTGCGGCCCCGTCCAGCTGCTCGCCCCCACGCCCCGGCCGACGGCCTTCGAGCTCGCGCCGGACCTCCCCTGTGTGCGCCTTCGCCCGCCTGAGCTCCTACTCCTACGAAGAAATTGATTGAAATCGGTGGGAATCGGGGTTGGTCGCTGGAAATTGGAGGGGATTTGGGCAGAATCGGAGCACCTTGTTGAAGTTTTGTTGGACTTCGACGAGTCCGGCGTTGGTAGGGCTGAAATTTCTCTCCTGCCTACCGTCGCATGGCTTTTTAGTTCACCCTAGAAATCGACTCCAAAGCTGGATATCTTGGGTACAAGTTCTTTTTTTGGCGAGTTATATATTGTTTTTCCCTAATACCGTCGTTTTCCCCTAAAAAGTTTGGTGTTTTTAGCCCTAATAGTGGCGCCTCAGTTAAGATGGGAGTCAAGGCAGCTTTACAAATCCAAAGAGAAGCAATGTCGGAGAAGTATCTTGGGCTCCCAACAGCAGCGGGAAGAATTACAGAGTAAAGCTTTGAGCATATTAATGAATGCTCGAGGGCAAGGGTGCAAGGATGGTGCGAAAGGAAAATGTCATGTGCAGCAAGAGAAGTTCTTTTGAAGTCAGTGGTCCAAGCTCTACCGGCCTACTCTATGAGTTGTTTCAAACTCACAAAAGGTTTGTGTAAGAAAGTGGCGACAAATATGTCACAATATTGGTGGGCTAGGTCACTGGATAAAAAAGGAATGCATTGTCAATCTTGGGATAAGATGTGCATTGCAAAGTCACAGGGAGGAATGGGATTCCGAGACCTGGAAACGTTTAATGACGCGCTGTTAGCAAAGCAAGCATGGAGATTACTTAAGAACCCATCTAGCTTGTGTGCACGTGTGCTTAAAGCACAATACTTCCCTAATGAGGAGTTTTTAACGGCGGGCTGTCCAACTAGTGCATCCAAGACATGGAAAGCAATTATAAAAGGAAGAGAGATGCTAAAGAAGGGACTCATCCGGAGAATTGGTAATGGAGAGACCATTGGGCAGATGGCACCATATCAATGAAACCGATGGGAGCACTTGAGACAAACTCAATTCAGCTAGTGTCGGACCTAATTGATCCGACTACAAATCAATGGAACACGGAGTTGGTCCGGAGTATTTTCTATGCACCCGACGCGGCAACTATTCTTTCCATGGCAAGACCGCGTGTAGGAGGTGCAGATGTGTGGGCATGGGCCAGGGAGAAATCAGGCCTTTTCACGGTCAGATCGGCGTATAGGCATGAGATGCAGACTAAAATTCAGGTGACTGAAACTAGTGTTTCATCATCAGGTGATTCGGCCATTTGGAAGGCATTGTGGAAAATCGATGTGCTCCCGAAGATCCGGGTGTTTTGGTGGCGCGTGCTAAAGAACTTCTTGCCGTCCTATGGGAAGCTTCAAAGGCGGCACATTAAGCAACTACCTCACTGTCCGATGTGTGGACATGACAATGAAACGTTGTTTCACTCGTTGATGGAATGTGAACATGCAAGACGTTTTTGGGAGGCAGCAGAACGGTTCTTTGGTATAGATATACCAAGATTACACCCTGAGACTTGGTCTCGAGATCTATTAGATCATCGGTTTTACAAAAAGGAAGTGGCAGCTATTATGATCACCGTGATGTGGGTTGTGTGGCATTCGAGGAACAACTATACTCATGGTGAGTTGGTGTACCAGCTGATCAAATCAATGGTGATCATTGAAGAGATTATCAGGGCGCTTGAGATACCTGAGAGGCAGAAGACCAAAACTACTGCCCGTCCGAGGTGGCTACCACCGGAGGAGGGATGGATAAAGATCAATACCGATGGTGCGACGGATATGGGGCAAATGCGTGGAGGAGCAGGCTTTATTGCTCGAGATCATCATGGAGGTTTTGTTAGAGCGGGAGGTACAAGATATGACGGGGTTCTTGATCCGTTATCCATTGAGGTACTTGCATGCAGAGATGCGATCCAAATGGCGCTAGATATGGGCTTGCAGCAAGTGGTGTTGGAAACGGATTGTCAAGAGATCCAGCGGCTGTGGGAGTTACCTCAGAAGTCGTCATGTTTTCACTTGATCATGGAGATGAAGAATCTATCTTCTTTTTTCCAGGGATTTGAGCTACGGTTTGCAGGTCGCCAGTCTAATATGGTGGCACACCGTCTAGCTAGGCATTTGTTACAACTTTATGTTTCTATGATTATGTATGATACAATCCCTGGGTGGCTGACTGATTGTTTGCATTCAGCCATGCTGGCGCCTAATGAATAAAAGAGCTGGAGGGCGTTTAGCTTCAAAAAAAAATTTGTTTTCATACAAAACCGTAAAATATGATTATTTTACTGTTTAACTTTATTTAATTATTTGGATTGGTTACCACAATACAGTTTAGCCTTTACTAGATCTCTGCTAGATAAAGGATCCCGTCCTCGCTCGGAGCCGGAGCCTATCTATCCATCCGCTTTCCACGTAATCCGCAATTAACAACGAAAACACTAACGCTCACACGTGTGGGCGTTACCCAACTCGCCCACACGTTCGGATCGCCGTTCACTGTCTTTTGCACGAATCTTGACACGAAAAGGTGGATTTGGTGTGCCACGTAGGACGGGGCTGGTGTGTGGGCGTTGGAGATTTTGCCCACACGCCCGCACCACGTTGTTTGCCAGCTGCGTTGTGTGGGCGAACTGCTTTTCGCCCATACAGCCACCACCTAGGTCATGCGCGTGTGGGCGAACTGCTTTTCGCCCACACGACACTCCTACCTTGTGGATGGCAACTGCACTTACGCGAACGTGGCAACTCGGTACACACACATGACAACTGTGATTCTTTACTACACGGCAACTGCAGTTACGCGAACGTGGCAACTCGGTACACACACATAGCAACTGTGATTCTTTGCTACACGGCAACTGCAGTTACGTGAACGTGGCAACTCGGTACACACACATGGCAACTGTGATTCTTTGCTACACGGCAACTGCAGTTGCGCGTACGTGGCAACCAGATAAACATACATGGACACTGTGATTAACAATACATGGCAACTATGGTTGGACCACACGTGACAACTAGGTAAACACACATGGTAACTACTGTTTTGACCATATGTGGCAAGTAGTTAATCACACACGGCAACTACGGTTTGATTACACGCGACAACTACCATAAATTAGACATGTCAACTATAGTTAACCAAAACAGATAGAGTTGCCATACTTTTACAACTACACTTGCCATCCCAAATAACTACATCTGCCAACCAGAATGGCAACTAAATCGTCATCCCGCGGGGTACCAAACGTAGCTGTGTCAGGACGTGTGGGCATTTTTGTTTCGTGCCACACGCACGGGTGGAGATGAGTAGTATTTGTTGGACGTGTGGCACGAAGTAGCCGCGCCCACACGTATGAGCAACTCTAATGTCCGCCCACACACAGCCCGTGTGGGCTGCCTCCTACTCACACCACACACGGTATGTGGGTGCATGTCATATATGCCACACGTGTGGCAGTTATCAGCGTCCATTAACAAAGCACGCACGGGCAGTGCCTTCCCAGGTAAGCCTCGCCCCGCCAATGGACGACGCTACACCAAAAGTCCAAAAGCAAACCCCAAACCAAACCAAACCGCAAGCCCAGGCCAGGCCAGGCCGCGCAGTTCAGTTCCATTACTGCCCTCCACCCACCCACCCTCCCTCCCCGCACACAATGGCGGTGCGGAACTCCCAGATAAACACGGGGAATCTCCCCCAGAAACCGCACCAAATTGGTTAAAAATCTCCCGGATTTTAAACCCGATCGATCGGGATAGAGGGGGAGAGGGGTAAACCAGACTTAAAACCCACCCCCCCCTCCGCACCCCGCACGTCTCTCAACTCATATCCCCCCCGATTCCCCTCTCCGATCGATCGTGTTCGTTGTTGGGACGGAGCGAGGACTGCCGCTGTGCTGCTGGCTTACGTCCGCGCCCGGGGGCCTGAGGTAAGCGCGCGCGCCGATGGATCGCTGCCGGAAGCGCCCCGACTCCGACCCCGGGGGCTCCGGCGAGGCCGAGCCCCCCGCCGATAAGCGCCCCTGCACCGCCGAGCCCTCCACCTCCGCCGCCGCCGCCGTCGCCGCCGCGCCCGCGCAGCCGGAGCAGGCCGCCTCCGACATGGACACCTCGTCCTCCGGCCACGCCGCCGAAGCCGATGCCGATGCTGATGCCGATGTGGACGGCGACGATGGGGACGGGGACGGGGACGGGGACGGGGACGGCGGGTCGTCGTGCGAGTCGGATGGGGACGGGGGGCCCGGGAGCGGCAAGTTCCGCCGGATGGTGGCGGCCGTCGCCTCGGAGGGCGCCGGGGGAGGCGCGCTGCTCGCGTCGCTCACGGAGCTCTGCGAGGCGCTCTCCTTCTGCACCGAGGACGCTGGGGGCTACTTCCCCGTCGAGTCGGCCGCGCGGGCGCTCGTGCGGCTGGCCGGCGCCGAGGTCGCCAGCCCCGACGAGATGCTGCTCGCGGTGCGCGCCATCACCTACCTCTGCGACGCCATGCCGCGCGCCGCCGACGCCGTCGTCCGCCACGGCCTGCTCCCCGTGCTCTGCTCCCGGCTCCTCGCGATCGAGTACCTTGATGTGGCCGAGCAGGTAACGGAGCAGCCCTGAAAACCCGGCCAGACCATCACATTGAACTGAACCAAGCGCTTTACGTGATCAATCACGCTTCTTCTGTTTGTATGAGCAGTGCTTGCAGGCGTTTGAGAAGATATCGCTGCGGCAGCCGGCGCAGTGCTTGCAGGCAGGCATGATAACTGCCGTGCTCGCATACATTGACTTCTTCTCTGCAAGTATCCAGGTTAGACTTGCAGCAATTGCATCTTTTGGTGCTGAGAATCTACTGCATTTGCTAATTGAATGCGTGCTTGGATGGTTCAGAGGGTCGCTGTCTCAGCTGTTGCAAATGCCTGCAAGAAGGTCCCCGCAGATTGCTCCCAGTTTGTGATGGATTCGATCCCAATGCTGTGTAATCTACTGCAGTCCGAGGACAAGATGGTATTGTTACCCACTAATTTAACCGAGCTTGCTTGTATTAGGCATGTACATAGTGCTCTGCTAACGTTTCAGGTGATATAATATCACAGGTTGTTGAAAAGGTTGCAACTTGCCTGATAAGCATTGTAGACTCTTTTAGTGGTTCAGTGGAGCTTCTTGACCAGCTCTGCCACCAGGGCCTGGTAGAGAAGGTCCTTCCTTTGATCAACGCCAGCGGACTCACTTCCCTTAACCCATCAACTTGCAGTGTATGCTTCCCCTTGACCTTCTATGCGTATCCTGAGTATTGTCTTTGAGGGAGTTGATTGTAGTTTGTTGTGATTGCAGAACTTGATCGGGCTTCTTGCTAAGCTAGCCTGTACTTCACTTGTGGCAGTGAAGTCTCTCTTTGAGTTGAATGTTGGTAGCACCATAAGGGGGATTTTGGTCAGTTCAGATCTCTCCCATGGGATGCCATACCTGCCTTTGGAAAACCAAAATAACCAGGTTGGTTGCTTAATAGCTTCTTTACTGCCAGTCCATATTTCTGGTAATGTCAACATCAGGTGGTCCATAACCTACATGAGCAGAGGCTGCCGTTACCAGTAGTAACACATGCACCAAGCTCAGTTGATCAGTATATTTACTAGAAAAGAACTAGTAGGCGCAGTTCTTTTGTCCGAGATGCTACCATTATTGTGTACTAGCAAAAGAGTCCGTGCGTTGCAACGGGAGAAAAAAAAATAATACACACTCTTAACCCAATAACCATAATATGTTCATGCCCTTTATTTTAGCGAGGCATCATTTTTGTGTTGCCGCTTATCCTCCTTCTCACCTTCAGTGGCCTCAGTGTTCACACAAACCAAAGTGTGTTTGAATGTTGTTTTTCCCCTGCCAGTTTGTTCAGAGGTGCTCATGTGTGGTTATCAATGTTTTCTTTCTTCTCTTTATGATTTTAGTGGTTGTTTATTTGCAATCCAGATCGTGGCGGTACGAAAGAAAAACGGACGTGCCCTATAGGTTACAAGTTTGCTTTTAAAATAATATTTTAAAATATTTAATAGGTAAAAATAACATCATATTCAAATTCTACATATTTTTCTATTCAAATTTCATATATAACATGTTAAAATCAGAGTTAAGGTTTAATAGATATGTATAATTAAGAAAAATATTTGTTTGACTTAAATATCTTCCAAAATAATATTTAAAAAATATTTAACAAACAAAATAACATAATATTCAGATTCTACACATTTTTCTAATCAATTTTCATATATAACATGTTAAAATCGGAGTTACGGTTTAAAAGATATGGATAATTTAGAAAAAAACATGTGTTTGACTTATATATGATCGGCGGGTGAATTATCTAATACGTCAGGGGGGTTTCCGTAAAAATGTAAAATAACGGTTCGGTTATGACTTAAGTGTGTACTGCGGGTTAATTCATAGAAAACGCAGGGGGTTTTCTGCAAAAGTGCGTGACGGACCACCGAAACCCAATTTGCTTTATTATTAGGTAGAGATTTGTCCTATCCATTTCTTTGTGACTTAACTTGTACTCCCTCCGGTCCTTTTTACTTCGCGTATTAGATTTGTGTCAAGTCAAACTTTGCAAAGTTTGACCGAATTTATATAAAAAATATCAATATCTATAATATCAAATATATATACTATGAAACTACATTTCATAATGAATCTACAATATTGATTTGGCATTATGAATGTTGATATTTTTTCTATAAGTTTGGTCAACGTAGAGATACTTTGACTTCAGACATTACTTATATGCAGACTAAAAAGGACCGGAGGGAGTATTATTATAAGCACTGCTTTCCACTTCTGAACAAGCGAAACATTATTTTCGTTGATCAGTAAATAAGTAACTATAATAGTAGAACTTGTCCGATCACATCCCTTGATCCCTCTTTTTACACCAACATGCAGCCCTGAAGTTCACACTAGCTGCCATCCAGTGATTTGATAGTTCAATTCTTGATCCTACCAGGTTAATGAAGCTCTAAAATTAGCAATCCAGCTTATTCCTTCTGCGGCAAGAGATGTTGAAGACACCTATATGGTACTTGCTAAAGAAAAAATAATTGTCGATGAACCAGGGTTCTTGTGTCAGTTCTCTACGGATATCCTTCCTATCTTGATCAAGGTCCGTTCATAATAACGAACTAACAGCTCATTAAGGATGCTCTTGCTCTGAAATATGAAGTGAGTATGTTGTTTTGTGCAGGCAGTCAACTCTGGTGCAAATTCGTACATTTGCTATGGCTGTTCTTCAATTGTAAATAACATCTGTTACTTCAGTAAACCTGAAATGCTTCAAGAGTTGCTCAAGGAAACAAACATATCAAGGTAAACACGACCTGCAAAAGAAGGCCTGCTTTCCTTGCATAACAGTCGGTAGACATTTTCACTGAACTCGTTAATTGTCTGAATCTAAATGAATATGTTACTTCTGTGATTATGTGACAGCTTCTTGGCTGGTTTATTGTCCTGGAAGGATCATCATGTGCTAATCTCATCACTGAAGATTATTGAGATTCTCATGCAAAAGCTTCCGGATGCTTACCTTGGATCTTTTATCAAAGAAGGTGTTGTCAATGCAGTAGAGGCTCTTCTTATGCAAGAAGATTGCTCAAAGTCCAGCCCCCCTCTCTCTGATGACACTCAACAGTCAGAAAATCAACCTGTTATAAGAAATAAACCTACATGTTTCTGCTATGCATTTGATTCCCGCCAATCTGAGTCTGCTGAAACAAGGGCTTGTAGGATTGGGCAGGGGAACCTTTTTAATTTCGCAAGACATGTGAAGACAACTTACTTTACAGCTGAAGCAGTGAATTCAGAGATGGGGTTAACGGAGATTTTGCAGAAGCTCAAAACTTGCTGTGCAGTTCTAAATGACTCTGCTGACAAGTCATTAAACCAAGACAGTCTTCAAAATGAAGAACACTTGTCTACCATTTTGAGTGAGGTGATGATGGAGCTTCACGGAGGAGAAACAATGACGACGTTTGAATTCCTTGAGAGTGGACTGGTGAAATCTTTGTTAAATTACCTGTCTAACGGCAAATACCTTCAGGTGGATGACAATCTTAAAGATTATAATGCTGAACATTTTTGTGCTGTGCTGAAAAGATTTCAGTCATTTGCCCGGATTTGTTTTTCAAGAATGGAGCAAGGTTGGGGTGATATGCTCTTGACACTACTTGTAAGGAAACTGCAGAATGCTCTTACTTCTCTTGACAACTTCCCAGTGATAATGAGCCACAATTTCAAGTCAAGGAGCAATATTTCTGATATCCCTATTCGCCACTCAACAATTAGTCCATGTATCCGAGTACGTTTCAAGAAGGATGAAGATGAAACAAACTTATCAAGCTATGATAATTCTGTGAATTTGGAAATCTCTTCTTCCTTGCATTCTATTGAACAATTTCTGTGGCCCAAAGTCAGTACATGCACAAGTGATCAGAATACTGAATCACCACCTAGTAGTGTTGCTTTCGAGAGCAAATGTGCTGAAGATGACCCTCAGGAAAGAGATTCCAGCCCAGAATCTTCTCCTTCATCAGAGGTATTATTCTGTTAGCAATCTTAAGAAACATTAACAGTTGGGATATATGAAATATGAATAGGCTGAGTGCTACTTGCTTATATTTATAACTTTCTTTTAGTGTCGTAGAGGTCATGCATGGTTTGGCTATTACTTCATACATACCCGTTGATACCGGAAAAAATCATCCAATAAATCCACAGTTTATCACTGTTCATACTTCTAGGTTTCCGTGTTTTAAGACTAGAATGGCTCCTTTTCAGGGTATCATCAGGGAAAATCAAAGTTCTTCTGTAGAACCATGCTCGAAGAAAGGGTCGCCATCTTCCGGTGAGTGTGTGTCTAGATTTGACTTAATTACTAGCTGTTATTCTCTGATTTGCTACCTGTCTCTTGTTCTGGTAACCTGAATACCATAATGGATGTGCAGCTGGAGGTCAACCAGAACGAAACAAGTCGACCGGGACTGATTGTGCTGTACAGCCAAAACTGGTATTTAGCCTGAAAGGAAAAGAGCTTGACAGATCTGTTACTCTATATCAATCAATCCTGCAAGATCAGATCAATGCGGGAGCTGATGTAATTTTGGACACCCAGTTTTGGCGCAGTGTGCATGACATAACATTTCGAACAGCTGCAAATCCAGAAAAAGATGATTCTCCTGAGAACCTGTCTAATGCAGCGATATCAACAGATGACAGTAAAACTGGTTTAATGTGGCAAGCACTCCCTTTCTTCAGCAGCTTGTTGCTTGGCAAGATCCCTTGCAAACTTGATAGATCAAATTCATTGTATGACATATTGTTTATGCTGAAAGTTTTAGAAGGATTAAACCGGTACTCGTTTCACCTCGTGTCTAATGAGAGAAACCATGCTTTTGCTCAAGGGAAGTTAACTGACCTTGATGATCTGAAGCCTTCTGTTTCTTCAGTTCCACTGCAGGAGTTTGTTAGTGCTAAATTGACAGATAAACTGGAGCAACAGTTGCATGATCCCTTGGTTTTAAGGTCTCGCTGTCTGCCTTTATGGTGCACTGAACTGATGTCTGCGTGCCCTTTCTTATTTTCCTTTGAGGCAAGATGGAAGTATTTCCAACTGACAGCATTTGGTTCTTCATCAATGCAACGTGGTCATATGATAGATACAAGTGGTAGCAATATATCAACAGAAAGAGGTTCACCCATTTCACGGAAAAAGTTCAAAGTTGATCGTGATGATATACTGGCTTCAGCTGCGAAAATGATGCGTTCCTATGCTAAGAGTAACGCACTGCTTGAAGTAGAATATGAAGAAGAAGTAGGCACAGGTTTAGGTCCTACGATGGAGTTCTATACGTTGATAAGTCATGAGTTTCAGAAGTCTGGTTTAGGCATGTGGAGGGGTGAGCTTCCTTGTGAAGCTGGCACTGACAATACTCACATTGGTCCCCGGACTGTGGTCGCACCTAATGGACTGTTTCCTCGACCATGGTCTGCTTCTGTAGATTGTGCTTCCTTCTTGGAAGTAAATAAAAGGTTTCACCTCCTTGGTCAGGTTCTTGCAAAGGCAATTAAGGATGGCAGAATTCTCGACATTCCGTTTTCCAAAGCATTTTACAAGCTTATCCTAGGACAGGTATTTTGGATCCCACATTCTTGAAATATATATCATGTTTATCATGCTTTCTTCTGTTTGTCGATCTAATAATATTTTCTATGTTAGGAGCTTAATATATATGATATCAATTCATTTGATCCTGAACTGGCAATGACCCTTATGGAGTTTAAAGCGCTTACTTGTCAAAGGAAATATTTAGAATCATGTTCGACAAGGGAATGCCAGAGCACATCTGATTTGTCTTATCGAGGTTGTAAAATTGAGGATCTTGTTATTGACTTTGCTGTCCCAGGGTATCCAGAATATGTGCTTTCTTTAGAGCGTACTTCAGATAATGTAAGTGATATGACCGTGCACTTTACGTTGCCGGGTTCTCAGCAGATTAAAGTATTCCCTAAGTTACTTATGTTATTTTCAGGTAACTGGTGAGAATTTGGAAGAATATGTTTCCTTTGTTGTCGAGGCAACGGTTAAAAGTGGAATCACAAGACAGCTGGAGGCTTTTGAGTCAGGATTCAGTCAGGTATGCTATATGATGGTGCTGCTCTCATATATGTTTATACTTGAGTAATTAATGACAGCCTTTTAGTTCCACCATCTAAAAATAGGCTTTTCAATTGCACCATGGCTGGGTTGTCCTAGTTCATAAAATGTGGGTGTGTGTAGTTACTTACCTAGAAGCTACCATGGCTCTACAGTTAGTTTTTATATGCGTTCTACCATGGCTCAATATTTCACTTCTCGTTATACATTTTTCACTCTTTGGTGTTGTCTCTTACTGCTCGTAGTTTCAAAAATCCAGGTTGTTGTGCTACACTGACACTGTGTATTGCAGGTATTTCCACTAAGCACACTTCGAGCATTCTCAGAGGATGAGCTGGAGAGATTACTCTGCGGAGAACAAGATAATTGGGATGTATGTGCTTTCCTTCTGTTGAAAGTGGATTTTCTTGTGACTATTCAATTTTCGTTATTGACACCTTGCTTCTGAGCAGTTTGTGAAACTTGTGGATCACATAAAATTTGATCATGGCTACACCTCCAGCAGTCCTGCAGTCCTTAATGTAAGTCTTTTATTAGTAGATACATTTTGAAGTTCCATTTTCCAAGAAAAATATCATCTCAGTATCATAACAAGAAATCTTAATGTGTTGCAGTTGTTAGAGATCATACAAGAGTTTGGATGCCATGAACGCAGAGCTTTCTTGCAATTTATAACGGGTTCACCTCGGCTCCCTCCAGGCGGTTTAGCTGCACTGAATCCAAATTTGACAGTTGTCAGGAAGGTCTGTTTTCACAATTTAAAGCTACCTCTCTACCTCTCTATCAGTTACTCCCTCCGTTCCTAATATAAGAACGTTTTTGACACTACACTAGTGTCAAAAATGCTCTTATATTATGGGATGGAGGGAGTACTTTTTACTAGTTTGCTAACTTGTGCTATACATTTAACAGCATAGCAACAACGATGCTGATGATGATCTGCCAAGTGTGATGACTTGCGCTAACTATCTTAAGTTACCTGCCTACTGCTCTAAGGTCTGAACTCTCTACCTTTCTGCCTACTGCTCTAAGATGATCTTAGTAGATTAATTTACTTCTATTCTTCTTGCCATTTTTATTAATTAAGACAAGCGCTTTAATATCTTGATGTAAGACTTAAGCTAAAAGAAACTGTGGACTATGAAGCGCGCATCCAAGTCAGTAGTAATTGGCATTCTGAACATGCCCTTTCTGGCATGAATATTTGCAGTAGTTTCAGTTCCAGTTACTATACATTTGAATTTCCTGAAAGTTACTGTATATTGGCGAACTAACACCACACCTTTTGATCTTCAGGAAAGGATGAGGGAGAAGCTACTCTACGCGATTACGGAGGGGCAGGGGTCCTTCCACCTGTCCTGACTGGAAACTGATACTGACACTGGCTGCCCGCGCCACACGCAGCAGAAACTCGCGCGTGGTTTTGTAAGTATTATCATGTAGGGAAACAAGATACGTATATGTGGGCGGCTCGCTAAACTTACGACATGATTGGGTGTGGAGCTT
>NC_057795.1:524264036-524268809 GCF_018294505.1 Triticum aestivum | reverse complement strand
GGGTAATTTTGCGACATGATTGGGTGTGGAGCTGATGATAGGAGGGGAAGAAGCAGAGGGTGCCCCGCCACACCAGCCTTATCTATCCTTGCCTGTACATACTAGTCTTAGAAGCCTTTTAGGTGTGCTCTCGAGTGTTGGCGAACATGGCGACCATCGACTTAGATCGCTGCTATTTATGTGGCCTGGTCTTTTGCTGTACATACACATTGGCTGCAAGTGCCATTGCTATCTATCTATCTATATATCGTTCTTAGCCGGTGTTTGCCTGATGCATCTTTTATTGCCTAGCATTTGCCGAAATATGTCTATTGCAATCTTGCTTGTGGGTGTATGTCTGGCCTCCACAGAATGCCCACGTTGGCTCCCTTGTAAGGGGAACGTGTAATGACTTTGGGTTTTGTTGATTTATTGCGCGACTATTTTGTTGATAAGGATCATGCTTGCGATGTCATTTTCACTCAGGACTGGGTATACATGCCAGGTGTTATACCAGTAGCATCAGGAGTTCAGATGGTATTCATGTTTGGCAAATGCTAGCTCCAACCGAAATCTTTGGGGATATATTCTGTATTGGAGTAACTCTTAGGGAAATACACCTGGTGCAGCAGCTCCGGTACTCCAATTAGAAAAACTCCACAGATATTTCTGTGGAAATGGGACTCCCGGTACTCCAATTAGAAAAATTCCTTGTGGAATTCCATTGTTTGGTGTTCTCAGGGCATTTTCAATGTTGACCCTCAAACCGCTTGCATCTGCCCAGACTTTGACCCCTGGCCCACTCAAAAGGAAGGCGGAGCCCGTGCTTTTGTAGCAACCTGCATTATTTTCGCGCTAAAATCTCTCTCTATTTTTCCACCCACCGCCACTCTCCACCCAATTCCTGCCCCTTTCTCCCACCCTCACCTTCCTTCCGTCGTTGAGCATGGAACCGGAGGAGAACCTTTCGGAGATGGAGGTGTCGGAGGATCCGAGCATCACACTCACCCAGAAGATCGGCTCGGCTACGCGGCAATTCGGTGCGTCAAAGCGAAGGCCGCAAAGGAGGAGAAGCTCAAGAAGCCGACGACAGTCGTTGGGCGTGGTAGTGGTGGCGGTGATGGCGTAGGGCATGGTGGTCATGGAGGACGTGGTGGAGGTCACGGCGGAGGCCGCGGTGCCCAGACGGGCGCGCCCACCGTACGGACGACGTTGTGGCCAGTGCATTACAAGCCTCCATACTTATACGCCGCCAAGCAGCTCGAAACCGCCGCCGGGAAGGTGCCTTACATCGTCGACGTAAATGCGGCTCTTCTCGGAGTGTTCTTCGCCGCAGCTCGTCCAGGCGCGGGCGGCAGGCGGGGAGCAGATGGGTGCCTGCATGTTGTTCGCTACAACGCCTAGAGCGGGGGATCCGGCGTACAACGAGCCGGACAAGGAGATGCTCGACATCATCCACGACGGAGGCGAATGAGGAGGAGTTGGCTATGAGGATAGGCAGGTGGAAGACTCGGATCCCACCTAGTCCGGCAACTACCCGCAACAGCAGTCTACACCCAGACGGGCACGCAACAGTCCTACACCCAAACCGGCGTGGGCACACAACAACATCACATTGGGCCGCCAGACAGCAGCAGCAGGAGGAGGACGACGATGATCCAGATGATACAACCGACTATCCAAAGAAGAAGGGTAAGGATAAAGCTTCAACATGCGCGAGGACGAGCTATTGTGCGATGCATGGTTGGCGAGTAGCCTCGAGCTGATCCATGGCACGGAGCAAAAGGGCACAACATTTTGGAACAAGCTTGGTTCCACGAACATAAACATTTCACTCCCTACTCCGACGCGGTCATCCACAACCGTGAATCGAAGTCCCTCAACTATCGATGATAATACCATCCAAGAGGCCGTGTCAAAGTATTGCTGGCACTTGAAGCATCTCATCACACGGTGGCTTAGCGGTGCACAAATCATCGAGCAAGTAAGTTGATCACTAGCCGGATATGCTTAGTTTTGTTGCTCACTAGCTAGATATGCATTGTTGACAATGTTTCACTTTATAACCTTCTGGTGCTTGTTTGGTGTACAAGAAGTTGGAGAAGAAAAACTTCACTGTCATGCATTGTTGGTTGAAGTTGAATGAGCAACCGAAGTGAACTTTTTCATAGCCCCGCCGCCCAAGCCACCGAGGAAGAAACTGGTGACCCTACCTGTGACGCCCCCGATCCAATCGTACACTAATCATGCACGCAAACGTGTACGATCAAGATCAGGGACTCACGGGAAGATATCACAACACAACTCTAAAACATAAATAAGTCATACAAGCATCATAATACAAGCAAGGGGCCTCGAGGGCTCGAATACAAGTGCTCGATCATAGACGAGTCAGCGGAAGCAACAATATCTGAGTACAGACATAAGTTAAACAAGTTTGCCTTAAGAAGGCTAGCACAAACTGGGATACAGATCGAAAGAGGCGCAGGCCTCCTGCCTGGGATCCTCCTAACTACTCCTGGACGTCGTCAGCGGGCTGCACGTAGTAGGGGCACCTCCGGTGTAGTAGGGGTCGTCGTCGACGGTGGCGTCTGGCTCCTGGACTCCAGCATCTGGTTGCGACAACCAGAAAGAAAGGAAAAGGGGAAAAAGGGGGGAGAAAGCAACCGTGAGTACTCATCCAAAGTACTCGCAAGCAAGGAACTACACTACATATGCATGGGTATATGTGTAAGGAGGCCATATCAGTGGACTGAACTGCAGAATGCCAGAATAAGAGGGGGATAGCTAATCCTGTCGAAGACTACGCTTCTGGCAGCCTCCGTCTTGCATCAAGTAGAAGAGAGTAGATTGAAGTCCTCCAAGTAGCATCTCCAAGTAGCATCTCCAAATAGCATCTCCAAGTAACATCTCCAGTAGCATAATCCTACCCGGCGATCCCCTCCTCGTATCCCTGAGAGAGAGCGACCACCGGTTGTATCTGGCACTTGGAAGGGTGTGTTTTATTAAGTATCCGGTTCTAGTTGTCATAAGGTCAAGGTACAACTCCAAGTCGTCCTGTTACCGAAGATCACGGCTATTCGAATAGATTAACTTCCCTGCAGGGGTGCACCAACTTACCCAGCACGCTTGATCCCATTTGGCCGGACACACTTTCCTGGGTCATGCCCGGCCGCGGAAGATCAACACGTCGCAGCCCCACCTAGGCAAAACAGAGAGGCCAGCACGCCGGTCTAAACCTAAGCGCACAGGGGTCTGGGCCCATCGCCCATAGCACACCTGCACGTTGCGAGGGCGGCCGGAAGCAGAACTAGCCCCCTTAATACAAGAGCAGGCTTACGTCCCAATCCGGCGCGCGCCGCTCCGTCGCTGACGTCTGAAGTGCTTCGGCTGATACCACGACGTCGGGATACCCATAACTACTCCCGCGTAGATGGTTAGTGCGTATAAGCTCGTAGCCAACTCAGATCAAATACCAAGATCTCGTTAAGCGTGTTAAGTATCCGCGAACGCCGAACAGGGCCAGGCCCACCTCTCTCCTAGGTGGTCTCAACCTGCCCTGTCGCTCCGCCACAAAGTAACCGTCGGGGACCGTCGGGAACCCAGGCCCACCTCTACCGGGATGGAGCCACCTGTCCTTTCAGCCCCCAACTCCGAACAGTATCACAGGTAATGTAACAGTGTAAAGTATATAGTATATGCCTGTGATCACCTCCCGAAGTGATCACAGCCCAGTAGTATAGCATGGCAGACGGACAAGAGTGTAGGGTCACTGATGGAACACTAGCATCCTATACTAAGCATTTAGGATTGTGGGTAAGGTATCAATGACTGTAGCAGCAATGACAGGCTATGCATCAGAATAGGATTAACGGAAAGCAGTAACATGCTACACTACTCTAATGCAACCAGTATAGAGAAGAGTAGGCGATATCTGGTGATCAAAGGGGGGGCTTGCCTGGTTGCTCTGGCAAGAAGGAGGGGTCGTCAACTCCGTAGTCGAACTGGGCAGCAGCAGCGGTCTCGGAGTCTACCGGAAAGGAGTAACGGAGGGGGAACACAATAAATAACGGAGCAATCAAATGTAACACAAAGCAAGACGCGGCAATACGTTGTGCTAGGGGTGACCTAACGTAGGGATGGGCGATACCGGTGAAGGGGGAAACATCCGGGAAAATATCCCCGGTGTTTCGTGTTTTCGGGCAGAGGAGCCGGAGGGGGAAAGTTGCGAGTTTGATAGGTTAGGGGTGTGTGGCGGACAAACAGACTGCGTATCCGGATTCGTCTCGTCGTTCTGAGCAACTTTCATGTTGAAAATATTTTAATTCGAGTTACGGATTAAAAGATATGATTTTCTAAAGATTTTATTAATTTCTGGAATTTAATTAATTCGAAAATTGGATTTATGACATCAGCATGATGTCATGCTGACGTCAGCAGTCAACGTTGACCGTTGACCTGGTCAACCTGACATGTGGGTCCAGGGGGACCCACCTGTCAACCTCTAATTAGGTTAATTTAATTATAGTTTAATTAAACTTAACTAGTTAATTAAATTAATTAAACCGGATTAATTAACTTAATTAATTGCTTAATTAATTAATAATTTTATTAAATCATTTTTATTTTTATTAATTTTTTTTAATTCCTTTTTTAAGGGGGGTGGGGCCCGTTTGTCTGTGGCACAGAGGCCTTAGCGGATCGGGCGCGCCCGATTGGGCGGTGCGGGCGAAGGGGCACCCGCACGCGAGGCCACCAGGGGCGAGGCGGGGCGCCAGAATCCGGCGGGGTAGG
>NC_057795.1:524255763-524263613 GCF_018294505.1 Triticum aestivum | reverse complement strand
GGGTGCGGACCGTGGGCGCGGGCGTCGTCTGGGGCCAAGTGGGAGCACGACGAGGCCGACAGGTGACTACGGGCGGCAGGCCACGCGGGCACAGGCAGGGGGCGCGGGCGCGGCTAGGGCGCCCGGCGCGCGTGCAGGCGCCGTTGAGCGAGGCCATGGCCGAAGTGGCCGGAGCAGGGGAGGAGGAGGAGATGCCGGAGCCTCACCATGGGGCCGTGGGGTCTAGGCAGGAGTGCTCGGGGTGGAAGATGGGGACGCGACGCCGGCGAGGAGGAGATCCTGCGAGGAAGAGGAAGGCGACGGTGGCCGCGGCATCGTGAGCATCGGGGTCGATGGGCGACGGGGGAGAGGAGGCGCCGACGAGGTGGTCCTCGGGTGCGGCGTCCTGCGAAGCCAGGGCGACGACGATGACTGGGGGGTCCGTCGGTGGAGGGGTCGACGGCGAGGGCAGCGAGGTGAGGCGGTTGACGGCGACAAGCGCGGGGAAGGGCGCCGGCGCCCGATCCAGATCTGGATCGGGAGAAGACAAGGGAGAGAGGGAAACGTGGGGGGAGGAGTGGGTAGTGGGCTAGGGTTCGGTGTCCCCAGGGGTTAGTAGGTGAGGTGGGGGCCGGCCTGGGCCAGTGGGCTGACCGGCGGGCCGTCTGGCCCGGTTGGCCGGGGGTTTATTTTATTTTGTTTTCTGGTTTTCTTTTCTTTTTATTCTCTTTCCTTTCTGTTTTATTTTAGTTATACTTTATTTTTAGTTTAGTAAAATATGACAATAGCTCCAAAAATAGTGTTTCAAAATAACCCACTACCCTAAAAAGTTTGGTGACTAATAAGCTAGTTTAACATTTGTTTATTAATTTAATAGTATCAATTAATTGTTTTTGCTACAGTTTTATCTAGTTAAGTGCATTTAAATTTTTTATAATCACTTGGCTTATCCACCAACATTACTTATGAATTATTTGGCTCACTCCGAACATTTTAGTTTTAATATTTGAAATCTTTTATTGTTTGCTTGATTATGAATTTGAATTCGAATCGGTTTCGAATCATTGCAAGGTTAGCAACAGTAACCGAGGTGACGTGGCATGATTAGCGTGGGATTACTGTAGCATGATTATCTGGGCGTCACAATTCTCCTCCACTACAAGAAATCTCGTCCCGAGATTTAAGAGGGGGACTAGGGGGTAAGGTCTGGTTACGAAATTCTAACGAACCCTCTCGGTCTTGGTTGCTCTTCTCGAAGCAGTTGATTCATTACATTGATGTCTTCATTTTTCTGCTTCAGGTCATTGAGATGAAAAGTCGGCATCCTTTCTTCGGAAACTCCATCGTACTTACGAATAGGTAACGGGGTAGATTGGAAACGACAGAATGCTATAAGGGTAATAATCTGGGATTAACCCATGAATGAGCATATGAGTACCTCTCGAGTTGAACAAAATAAACACATCGAGAGTAAAGTTGGAAGGTACAATAAGAAGTTTCAAGCAGCCAGGCAATCGTTCAATGCCTAGACATAAGGTGAAAGGGGTTCCAAGCAACGGAATAATTATTGTTTCTGATGCCAGAATTGATGATCTCATCGGAAGGTGGCTCATGAATTACGTACGAGTCCACGCGAGAGGAATAACTTTGGGAACAGGGGGTGTACAGGAGAGTCAGGTTTCGATCCTGTGGAACTGTGGGTTATGGGCCCACCATGTGGGTTAAAAGTAGGAAGGGCGGAGACGTCTTGCGTGATCATGCAAGAAAGGCATGTCAGAGGATAGCCTGTCGATTATGTTGGCAACAATGTCGATACCAGGGGCGAGGGACGAAGAGAACCATTTTCCTGCTCGTTGAACGAGGCGGACCAATAGGCAAAGTTCTCGTCCATCGGTGGTTATCGAAATGTCATCAACAAAAGTAACAGGGTCTTACTGACCGAGTTGTACACCAAGGTGTTTGCACAAGTAGGGAATTATTACTGTTTATATCATATAGATCATAGAAAGGTTTAAATAAACCAATGGAAAGGAAAGGTGATTTCCAGGTTTAATCAAAACAATGGGGAGGAAAATGTGTATACACACATATTTCAGGGGTATATCCTTCCCAAGGACAAGCGGGGCATGATATCCATGACAGGATAGAAGTAGAGAATCATTGAGGTAAAGGGAGAGGAATTTCATGACGTTACCCATACAACGGTGTTTGGATAATTGATAAAGAGAATTTAGCATTGTGCTTCAAATGTTCTTGTTGATGAACAGAGTACCACAGACATGCTTCGAGATAGCATTGGCATGGTCTTCAAGCAAAGGTCGGACTTTGGATACTCAAAAGATTCATCAGGAACAACTTGCAGAATAAGTCTTACAGTTTCCCCATGGAAGAGTGGGTAACCTTGCTGAAAAGGGGAACTATAACAAGAGGGCCTCCGACCAGGTGTGCTAGGCACGACATCACCTTACCGGGTCACATAAAGACCATTGTTATAACTCTTGGAAATATGTTCCAACCATCATATCTGACCGAGATTCAGATCTGATTGGTGTCAGGTATGGGAGCAAGTTCCGAAACAAGAGCTCATCATTAAATCAAGGAGAGGATGAGGGGGTAGCCGATGGAATCAGCGAAAATCCTCAAGATTTCCAAAAAGGTGGATTTCCATAGTTATGTGAACAAGGAGATAACACTTGTCGGATCAAATGATATAATGATGTATGCTTGAGGAAAACATACACAGTTAAACATTGGTTAAAGGTGCAACCGAAATATGGGACTAGGTAGCACGATCAATGATAGAATGGTGATTCAATAATCAATAGTCTAAGAATGAACGGTTGACCATTAACTTCAAGCAATAGGGTTGCTAGAAGTACAGAATCCAAACAACATAGTTCACTTGTTGGTACCCCGGTTGGAATCAACCGAGGACCAAGAAAGAATGGTGATGGTGAGAAGTATCACTATACCAAGCATTTCTTAAGAGGTGGAGCAATCCTCACCACATCCTTGATATTAAAAGATGGTAATACTCCAAGGTAAGGAAGAACAAATGCTGGATAGTAGGGATCTCAAGGTATAACTCAAAACACGAACAATTTTGTGTTGAACGGAAGGCAAATAAGTGGTCAAAGGTAACACAAATCATCAGGGGCAAGGATGGTATTTCTCATCATGAACTCAATTGATATCCTGGAAGAGCTCATAAGGTTGATGATAATCACGACACATTTGTCGAGAGATTTCATGAAGATGTAATCAATCAGTGACGACATCAAGTCAAAGGAATAATGAAGCGGAAGGTTATTGGAACCATGGGTAGGACACAAACCTGAAAACAAGCTTGTTGTTCAAGGCGAAATGATATGACGAGGAAGATCGACGTAAGCTTAGCTATCGTCGCAAATTGGTGCTCCGAGAATAAGGACCAGGTAGCACAGTTAGAATCATCACGACAATGATGTAGCCAAACAGGCTAGGAATGGCGTGATCGGGTACAAACTCATACTTATAGAAGCTTACTGAAGAGTTGCTGAACCGTAGAGCGGACTCGGTTCAGTTATCAGTGTCTTTGAGTGTTTAATAACTCAGAGCCCGTGAAAAATTGGAATCAGTGGTAAGGTAGTACTTGATGAAGAACTCATAAGAAGTTATGCAGTACCATGATAATCTCGAGATACCAGGGGGGTAATACTCAACACAAGATCAAAGTAAAGGTTGGACTGGTGTATTGATCCATAGAAGACAATTGTTTTAACTTGTCCGAGAAATGGAATCAAAGAAGAACAATCATGGTCGGAACCACGGTTGCAAGGGATCAATTCACAGATACCATATGTTAGCTATCAAGGAAATAGTTATTATTACAAGAAGCTTCCATGATAGGATATACATCGCGTCCATGGGCATGAACACAAAGTTCAAGGTCGACTCCCACTTCCTCAATGCATAATCTTCCATTCACCTCTCGTATTTCAAAGATGACATTAGTTGTTGAAAGTTTTACCTGGTGCAATACCAGATAAGTATGACTCGTGAAAACTTTCGGGTTCACACGGTTTAGAGAAGGCATATGTTCAACCCATAGGGGCTTCTTAGAAACATATACCACAAGTTTCCAGAGTAAATAACACAAGCCCGAAAGCAGAGCATGGTTGGCCAAGCAGAGGATACAACTTAACAAGGGCATCATGTATAAGGGGAAGAACTCACAAAGTGTTCAAATGTGAAGGACACTGTCGGATAACAATCCAACAAAGGACTTGATAGTCCACAAAGGATCTGATATGAGTATCGGTACTCAACCAGAAGAGGAAGGAATGCAAATGCAACAGGTTATGGAATCATCTGAATAATTCAAAGCTTAAATAAAAAGGAATTATGATTTCCAAAACAAAGGATCAGAAGTAGACGTTCTGATCAAGGATGGATCAATTGAATATACCAGAGGCACAATCGACGACAGATAGTTTGGTCGAGAACCAGCTCATGTTTGAAAGACGTCTGAGCCGGAGAGATAATTTAAAAGGATCAACTGATGATTACGTGCATTCGCAACATATTGAGTCAACAGACTCAAAATGATAATGACAAGGAATGTCAATAAGATTTCTATACTTATGGGATTAATCATAATGAAAATAAACAAGAAATTCCAGAGCAATAGGTTGCTGAGGATTTTTGGAATATCGGATGGTATTTCGAAGACTTTTGTGTACCACATAAACAACTGGGGGATGAGCGGATATTCTATAAATGCGAGAATTAACCGTAGGGGTATTCAAGTGACAAGAACAGCAAGGCAGTAAGCTTAAGGGATTATCGAAACCACGACGAGTTTTTCAGGGTATCTTGTAATAACAAGACCAACTGGGGATGATATAAGAATAACAACTGTAAGTAGTTACCCATAAGGGTTGACGGTGGAAGGGGAATTGCAAACGCGATGAACACAAGTTCTCGGCTTAACAGCGGAAAGTATCTTCAGGGTCTTCACGTGCAGCAGACGATCATCAATAATAAGGGGCTCTCCGGGTGAAAGTGATAACGAGATCCTAATGTTAGATTTAGCAAAATTCCTTTAACCCGAATAGAAGAGAGATCAGAGTCCCAGAGTAAAGGTCGAGGAGTAAAAGATCCTAGTACCACCCGATGGCGACGTGGGCCCGTAAGGCACACAGCCAAGTTAGTAAAAGTTTTGCAATGTCTAGACTCGACTTCGGCCAAGGAGTGTGAAAGGGGGATTCCTACAGGCAGTCGGCTCTGATACCAACTTGTGACGCCCCCGATCCAATCGTACACTAATCATGCATGCAAACGTGTACGATCAAGATCAGGGACTCACGGGAAGATATCACAACACAACTCTAAAACATAAATAAGTCATACAAGCATCATAATACAAGCCAGGGGCCTCGAGGGCTCGAATACAAGTGCTCGATCATAGACGAGTCAGCGGAAGCAACAATATCTGAGTACAGACATAAGTTAAACAAGTTTGCCTTAAGAAGGCTAGCACAAACTGGGATACAGATCGAAAGAGGCGCAGGCCTCCTGCCTGGGATCCTCCTAACTACTCTTGGACGTCGTCAGCGGGCTGCACGTAGTAGGGGCACCTCCGGTGTAGTAGGGGTCGTCGACGACGGTGGCGTCTGGCTCCTGGACTCCAGCATCTGGTTGCGACAACCAGAAAGAAAGGAAAAGGGGAAAAAGGGGGGAGAAAGCAACCATGAGTACTCATCCAAAGTACTCGCAAGCAAGGAACTACACTACATATGCATGGGTATATGTGTAAGGAGGCCATATCAGTGGACTAAACTGCAGAATGCCAGAATAAGAGGGGGATAGCTAATCCTGTCGAAGACTACGCTTCTGGCAGCCTCTGTCTTGCATCAAGTAGAAGAGAGTAGATTGAAGTCCTCCAAGTAGCATCTCCAAGTAGCATCTCCAAATAGCATCTCCAAGTAACATCTCCAGTAGCATAATCCTACCCGGCGATCCCCTCCTCGTATCCCTGAGAGAGAGCGACCACCGGTTGTATCTGGCACTTGGAAGGGTGTGTTTTATTAAGTATCCGGTTCTAGTTGTCATAAGGTCAAGGTACAACTCCAAGTCGTCCTGTTACCGAAGATCACGGCTATCCGAATAGATTAACTTCCCTGCAGGGGTGCACCAACTTACCCAGCACGCTTGATCCCATTTGGCCGGACACACTTTCCTGGGTCATGTCCGGCCGCGGAAGATCAACACGTCGCAGCCCCACCTAGGCAAAACAGAGAGGCCAGCACGCCGGTCTAAACTTAAGCGCACAGGGGTCTGGGCCCATCGCCCATAGCACACCTGCACGTTGCGAGGGCGGCCGGAAGCAGAACTAGCCCCCTTAATACAAGAGCAGGCTTACGTTCCAATCCGGCGCGCGCCGCTCCGTCGCTGACGTCTAAAGTGCTTCGGCTGATACCACGACGTCGGGATACCCATAACTACTCCCGCATAGATGGTTAGTGCGTATAAGCTCGTAGCCAACTCAGATCAAATACCAAGATCTCGTTAAGCGTGTTAAGTATCCGCGAACGCCGAACAGGGCCAGGCCCACCTCTCTCCTAGGTGGTCTCAACCTGCCCTGTCGCTCCGCCACAAAGTAACCGTCGAGGACCGTCGGGAACCCAGGCCCACCTCTACCGGGATGGATCCACCTGTCCTTTCAGCCCCCAACTCCGAACAGTATCACAGGTAATGTAACAGTGTAAAGTATATAGTATATGCCCGTGATCACCTCCCGAAGTGATCACAGCCCAGTAGTATAGCATGGCAGACGAACAAGAGTGTAGGGTCACTGATGGAACACTAGCATCCTATACTAAGCATTTAGGATTGCGGGTAAGGTATCAATGACTGTAGCAGCAATGACAGGCTATGCATCAGAATAGGATTAACGGAAAGAAGTAACATGCTACACTACTCTAATGCAAGCAGTATAGAGAAGAGTAGGCGATATCTGGTGATCAAAGGGGGGCTTGCCTGGTTGCTCTGGCAAGGAGGGGTCGTCAACTCCGTAGTCGAACTGGGCAGCAGCAGCGGTCTCGGAGTCTACCGAAAAGGAGTAACGGAGGGGGAACACAATAAATAACGGAGCAATCAAATGTAACACAAAGCAAGACGCGGCAATACGTTGTGCTAGGGGTGACCTAACGTAGGGATGGGCGATACCAGTGAAGGGGGAAACATCCGGGAAAATATCCCCGGTGTTTCGTGTTTTCGGGCAGAGGAGCCGGAGGGGGAAAGTTGCGAGTTCGATAGGTTAGGGGTGTGTGGCGGACAAACGGATTGCGTATCCGGATTCGTCTCGTCGTTCTGAGCAACTTTCATGTTGAAAATATTTTAATCCGAGTTACGGATTAAAAGATATGATTTTCTAAAGATTTTATTAATTTCTGGAATTTAATTAATTATTTAATTAATTCAAAAAATGGATTTATGACATCAGCATGATGTCATGCTGACGTCAGCAGTCAACGTTGACCGTTGACCTGGTCAACCTGACATGTGGGTCCAGGGGGACCCACCTGTCAACCTCTAATTAGGTTAATTAGGGTTTAGGTTAATTTAATTATAGTTTAATTAAACTTAACTAGTTAATTAAATTAATTAAACCGGATTAATTAACTTAATTAATTGCTTAATTAATTAATAATTTTATTAAATCATTTTTATTTTTATTAATTTTTTTAATTCCTTTTTTTAAGGGGGGTGGGGCCCGTTTGTCTGTGGCACAGAGGCCTTAGCGGATCGGGCGCGCCCGATCGGGC
Source organism: Triticum aestivum (assembly GCF_018294505.1). Lineage (NCBI taxonomy): Eukaryota > Viridiplantae > Streptophyta > Magnoliopsida > Poales > Poaceae > Triticum > Triticum aestivum. The sequence continues at coordinate 524,255,826 of NC_057795.1, read as the reverse complement.
GGTGCGGGCGAAGGGGCACCCGCACGCGAGGCCACCAGGGGCGAGGCGGGGCGCCAGAATCCG